>NW_024349802.1:20968812-21139327 GCF_902729225.1 Pteropus medius | reverse complement strand
GGCCGCGTACTCTCGCGCTCCAGTTGCCCGGTACCCTCCTTCAGTGGCTTGGAGCAGGGCGGCCGAGGTCTCCGGGCGCCGCCGTCCGGCTCCCCCCCTCCGACGTCGTTCGCCCCGGGCTCGCCCTTGCCTTCGGGCGGCGGCGGCGGCGGCGGCTTCTTCCTCACCAGACCCCCGTGCTCTTCGGCCTGCAAGAGCGAGGCGCCCCCCGGCAGCAGCGGCTCCACCTGAGTGGCCATCTGCGCGCCCGCCCCCCCGGAGAAGCCGGGTGCGCCCGAGGCGGCCTCCCCCGCCTCGAACTTGGCTCTCAGAGCGCCCGCAACGCCTTCTTCCAGGGCGCTGGGCCCCAGTCCCTGCGGAGAAGGGTCGGGGGTTCACGCTAGGCGCGGCCCCCCTCTGGGTCGGATGCGGCCGCCGTAGATCCGAGGCCCGCTGGCGGGGCGGGGGGGGGAGGAAGGCCCCCTACTCTGCGGTCCAGGCCTCCTTGGCGCGCGTCCCCCCCCGCCCGTTCTTCGCAAGGTACCCCCACCCCGAGCCTAGCAGGCTTCTCGTCCCGTCCCTCCCTCCCCCCCGCCGCCGGGGCGGCCCGGGCTTCCCGGCTCGGGGGCTGCAGCAATATGGACGGACGGGGGAGAGGCGCGGCGAACCGAGCCGACCACGCGATCCGCGGCAGGCGGCGGGCGGGCGCGCGCCTCACGACGCGGCGGGCGAGGGGAGGGACGGCGCAACGGGGGCGCGCCCGCTGGGGCCTACCCTTGGCGACGGGCAGGCGGGCGAAGGAGACGGGGGCGCGCGCGCACGGGCTCGCGGCCCCGCCTCTCGCCCCGCCCCTCGTCTCGGATTCTTTGGAGCACCTCCCAGGCTAGGGGGTGAGGGGTGCTCAGACCCTACGGGAGCGAGCACGTGCCTGATGCAATTCGGGAGGGGAGGCAATGAGGGAAGCAGAAGAGATGGGGGAAGGTGAAAAGGGGGAGGTGTCTTAAAGGGCCAGCGCTTGAGAGCGACCGCAGGTGGAGCACATGGGAGCTGGCCACGCGGCCGGCGGGGCCTGCTCATGCTCTTTAGGTTGGGTGCACCAAGTTCGGGGGAAGGAACCATTAATGTCACCCTCGACTTACAAGATAATGGTGTGTGTTGGGGGGTTGCCTATTCACCTCAAAGACGCATGGAAGCCGCTGGTTCCCTGGCACCCCGCGGGCCTGGCCCCTCCAGGCTCCACCCGGGTGACCTTGGGCGAGCTGCCCTCACCTCCGCGGGCTGTGCTCGGCTCCTCCCAGCCGGCCCGGGAGACACTGCCCGTTGATGAGTTCGACGGCCAGCCCGGAAGGCTAGTGCTTAGGAAGTGAGAACAAAATTAAGAACAACCCCTAACCCAGCCAAGCCCCCGAAACAGGGTATTTATGGGCAGGAAATATCTTTTCTTTCAAGTGGATTTCGTTTTTTCTAAAGATTTGCTTTGGGCGGAGCTGAAGTTAACGCCCGATTGAGACTCCGGAGATCTGAGATTTTATCCTGATCCTGGCGCTGCCTCCTTTCAACTTCTGCAGCAGTCATTTCCTCAGTGGGCTTCAGTTTCCCTATTGTAAAACGAACATGAGTGTGACAGTGGTTTCAAACTTTAGTGTACATTCAATTCAATAAATACTAACCTCGTATTGTGGGAGTCTTCGGGTTCTAGGAAACCCAGGTTTGGCAATAAACCAGGCTAACAAAGTCCCTTCCCTCATGAAATTTACATTCTCCAGTGGAGAAAGAGAAAAATCAAGTGGTAAACAAGTATAGTATCTCTGAAGACAACAATGCCTACAGTAATAGGTTAGACAAGACCAGCTAGTTTGGATGATGCGGGAAAACCTTGGGCAGAGATTCCAAAGCATTTGGAATCAGGCCTGTCTGGGATTGGACCCAGATATCTGCATGCTTACTCACCAGGTGGTCCCACATTTTACTCAGAGAAGTCCTGGCCCCTGGCTGTGATCCCACCTGCTCAAGACATAACAGCCTGGAAATGTTGGCCATCTCCAAGGCAATGATTAGAACCCACAACCTGCTGGAGAGAGGAGAAGGCTTATTGAAAAGCCTCTTGGAACTGCTCCACAGGGCAAAGCTGGCTGTAGTGTTGTAACCAGGACTACTAGAGAGAGGCGGCGGCTATCTGATGTCTCATCTTAAGTTTTTTTGTAACTCGCACTATGGCCAGATCTCTACACTTCCCTGGCCCTCCTTCACTGGCGGAAAAATGAGGGTAAATTATTCCTGACTTGTTTCTACTCTCTGAGCTTTTGTGAGGAGTCAAGTGAGACAATGTAAGTCAAACAGCTGTGTAAATTATAGAGACTGAGTCCAGTGCTTCAAACAATGTACCAAGGAAGGTAATGATTAAAGGGATCTCAATGAATTTAAGCAAGATTTTTCATAATTGCATTATATATGCATTTAATCAGAAAGTAAACTATTGCACATTGCTATGTAATGCATTCTTTTTCATTGTTATTTATTGATGAATAGTTCCTGAGGAGGTTATCCACACTAGGCTCTCCCTAAATTTTGTTAATAGCATACATAATGGTCATTGTTGGTTATTCTTTTCTCTTACCTGTAATGAGAAGTAGAGAGGAAAGGTGGCCCATACAACTCGAGAGGACCAGGACTCTGTGTGGACAAGTAACCAGTTCATGACACTCAACAGTCAGTATGAGCAGACAAAGTACTGCCGGGCCCTGCTATGTGGAGGCTGCAGGGGCATTGGCATCTGCGCACCCTGGGCCTGCTGCCCCAGACAGGGGCTCCTAAACACCTGTGTGTGATTTTACATACGGGGAAAGTGGGGCCAGAGAAGATGAGAGAACTGTGTGAGACTACATCTTACACTGAAGCTGTTAGAGCTAGAAAAAAATATCGATTACTTGATCTCCTTGTTTTGTTGATGAGGACACTGAAGGTCAGAGAAGTAATTTATCTGAGGTCATACAGCTAGTCCATGACAGAGCCAGGTCTCACTCCTGAGTCTCCTGACCTTAAATCCAGTAGCTTTTTCTACATGAAATGATGGAATTGGGATTTGGATTCAGGGTTTGTTTATTCCTAACCAGTGGCATTCTATCTGGATGTGTTCAATTCTAAATACTAATAGTAACCAAATACTTAAGAGTAGATTTTATTGAGTAGCTACTCTATGCTAGGTCCTATGACAAATACTTGACATTCAGTATCTCATTTAATTCTCACAATAACCCAATGAGATAGGTATTCTTTCCATGAATATTTATTGAGTTTCTACTATGTGCCAGGCACTAGGCTAGGCCTTCCAGCTGTTATTATCTTCAATTACAAACAATTACAAAGTTCGGAAAGGAAAGTAAGGGCTTCTATTTCCCCATCCACAAAATGGGAAGCATAATACCTGCTCATCTGGTTATGAGTGTGAAGAAAGATACAGTTTCCATGAAACTTTATTCTGTCTTTTTAGGGCATAGGTAAAAGGGTGAGGGGTGGTTCCTAGAGTTATCTGTGCTTTTTAGGAAGGAAAATTTAACACACTTGGATGTGCAGTTTTATTCCTCTTTGAGTTTGATTTTCCAAAAGACCTTGTGTTTCTGGGAGAACTTGGGCTGTACCACTTATCTGCTTCTGATATTGGGGGTTCCTGGGCTGGAGGCCTCTTTATACTAACATGGAGGAGTGGGTGGGGTCAGCAAAGGCAGAGGCCTTGGCCAAAACAAACAGTGCCAGCTGGGGAATGTTTTTCCAAACCCTGAAGACTCTTAGGTCTTCTGGCATATGCCAAGAAACTTACTTCAGTTCATGAGAGGAGGCTCTGCCTAGATCCCTCTTGGGAAGTAGATGTACACAGCAATAGTTAACGTGTAAGGTGAGGAGTGAGGGAAGGTGCTGACTATTCCCATAATACTTGGTTAACGCTCAGGGCAACCCTTCTCTGTAAGTATAATTATTCCCATTTTACAGATGTGGATGTAGGCTCAGAGGCAGCCCAAGCCACCCAAGGTAGTTAGTAAAGGAGCAGGGTGGGTTTGCAGTGGAAAAAGTCTGATAGAGAATTAATTTTTAACACATTCACTGCTCTGAGTTGGAGACAGGCAACATTCCAGCCTCTTCCTCCTCCATTCTAACTATGCAGCCTCTTTCTCTGGCCTTGCTACCCTCCTTGGTGTTCCTGCACATCTCAAGTGGTCTCATGATAGGCTTCCCTACAAATCGTTCTCCTCCCTGCCATGTACCTACCATACTCCCTGAACCAGCTCTCTGCCTCTGATGGACTTCAATGGGCCCTGTCTCTGCTTAAAATTTCCCCATTCACACCCCACCCTGCCCCACTGACTCCCAGCCACACATCCTACACTCCACCACTCACTGTTTCATTCAACAAATATTTGTTAAGCATCTACAATATGCCGGGTACTGCTGAAGCCCTGAATGTGGGGAGGTGAGCAAGACATACTTATTTCCTGCCTTCAGGAAGCTCTCTGGCTAATCTCTGTAGACACCATGCTTTCCTGCCTCAATTCATGTTATTTATCTTACTGTGACATAGCTGTTCATAGTGAGGTCCTGAGTATGAATCCCATTTCATGACTTTGGGCAAATATTTAACGTCTAAGGCTTGATTTCTCTGTAAATTGGAGATGATGATACTATTTACCACATAGGACTTTTGTAATCTTTAAATGAGATAATGTGTGTAATTTAATAGTACAATGCCTGGCACATAGTATGTGCTAAGTAAATATTACCTTTATTACTTTTATTATTGTCAATAATACCTTTCTATTTCTACTTGTCCAGAATTCTACCTGTCCTTCAAGGCTCAGTACAAAATGCCAACTTCTTCACAAAATCTTATTTAATCTCCACAGCTAGCGTAGATTTTCCCCACTCTTAACTCCCACTGGCAATTTCCCTAAACCATGTAATATTTTTTACTTCCTTTCTACCTTCATTTATAGTTACTTATGAATATGTCTTATCCTCCATTTAGATTATAATATGCTTCTTGAAGGCAGGGCTTATTCCTCATTCTTCTTAGTGTCCCTTTTAGAAATCATTTGTGATATCTTCTATACAGTAGGCCCTCCATGTATCTTCTGGACAAGGGAATGACTGACTGAATGAATGAATGCAGGATTACTGATCACATCAATGTTTTGGTAACCAGATCACACTGTCAAGGGTCAAGTGCTAAATTACACAAACATGCGCGCGCGTGCACACACATACACACACATAGTAGTCCTCCCCCTTATTCAATGGGCATATGCTCCAAGATCCCCAGTGGATGCCTAAAACCGCAGATACTACCAAACCGTATATATGCTATGTTTTTCCCATACATACATACCCATAATAAAGTTTAATTTATAAATTAGGCACAGTAAGAGATTAACAATAACTAATAATAAAATAGAAAAAGTATAACAATATACTGTAATAAAAGTTATGTGATTTGTGGCCTCTCTCTCTCTGATAACCGATATGATAACTGAGGCAGCTACTAAGCGACTAATGGCTGAGTAGCATATACAATATGGATGGATTGGATAGAAGGATGACTCACACCCCTGGCTGGACAGCTCGAGATTTCGTCATGCTACGCAGAATGGTGTGCAGTTTAAAACTTATGAATTGTTTATTTCTGGAGTTTTCCATTTAATATTTTTGGACTGTGGTAACTAAAACTGTGGAAAGCGAAATCACGGATGAGGGGGCGACTACTGTGTATATATTATATATAGTGTATATAATAAATGTATTTATTGTATATAATATATATAAATTATATATATACTTTTAAATGATAAAATATAAAAGTAAAATGCGCTAATTTCAGCAAACAAAAAAATTTTACATCTAGCAAAGCAGAACCCGCACATAAGCCCACAACCCAGAGGTGATCACTGGCAACATGTTGGTGTAGTTTCTTCTAGTATTTTTTCTAAGTATGTTTTACATAATTGAGACCATATTGCACATTCAGCAGTTTTATTTTTTGCTTGCCCCGCCCCCCACCATCATAATTATATTCTAAGCACTGTATCCACATCATTGCAAATCCCCTCCATGCGGTCAGTTAAGTGTCATCTATTAAGCACCTATGGTATGCCTTACCTCATAGCAGCCCACCTTTTATTTGTATCACATTGTATTTCCTAAAGGGCTTTCACGGAGGCAGGACAAACAGTAGCAGCTGAAGAACGAGCCCCACAGAAGTTCAGTGACTTGCTCCTGGTGCCAGGACAGCGGAATCAAGATCAGAACCTAGGTCTCACCTATCCCATTCTAGGTCTCTACACCACACTACAAGAGATACAGATAGCACACATGGAAAATGCAAAACCCCCACAATCAGACAAACTCAGGGAACCACATTTAAAGATTCCAGAGTCAGGAATATCCAAGTTCATGGAGACAGGTGGAAATCAGCAGCCAAAATGAAGGCAGAAGGCAATTTTCTGGGCGACATGACCATAACTAGTCACAGGACAAGTAGGACCTGATTTAGAGACTACAGTGGAAATAATAAAGGGCAAGACATGTTCTCTGACCCAGGAAACAAACCTCCCTATACCAGCAGCATATTGTTCTCTTCACAGACCACTTGCCTGTCCTTTACCTATGGCACAGAAAAAGAGCAAAGGTTTGAGTTTAAAGAGTTAGGTAAAGGCTCAGGTTTGCCTACTTCCTAGCTGTGTTATGTCAGGCAAGTTACTTTGCTTCTCTGAGCTTCAGATTCTCCATCTATAAAATGGTGAAAAGGGAAATACTTGCCTGACAAAATTCATTATGCCTTCAAAACATTAAATGAACCAATATCTGTGGAAGGGTTTCATAGTCCCAGCTCTGCCATCCACCAGCTCTGTAACGTTGGGCAAATTCTTTCCCCTCTCTCTGCCTCAGTCTTCTCATCTGTAAAATGGAGATGATAACAGCACCTACGTCTTAGGGTTATTGTGAGGATTAAGCAAGTTAATACATACAAAGTGTTTAAAACAGTGCCTGACAAATACTAAATGCTGAATAAATGTTAACTATTATTATAAAGGGGGTATTGGCATATAGTCAAGAGAAATATTTTTCAAATCCCACGAAGAAAGCAGATCAAGTGCTACCCTATTCTACAGGTGAGGAAACCGAGGCTCAAAAACAAGAGGTGTTTATTTGAAGTCACACTGTTAGCTGGTGGCAGCTCTAGGACTTCTAAAAATTCCAAATGCAAAGTCTTCCCTCTCCAGATAATATTCGAGCTGTTGCAAGCTGTCAGCCCTCTGGCTGATTTCAGCCCACAGGCATGTTTTGTTTGGCCCACACAGTATTTTTTTTTAATTGACTTTAACTGTGATTAGATGGGCCTAGCACACACTAGTATGTTTCTTACTACCAGCCAACTACCCTTATTTAGAGCCCTACATGGACTGATGCCATGTCAATCACTGTACGCACGATACAGTCAAGTTCAGGAGACTAAACAGGAGGCAGAGAGGGCCACTGGCCAGAGGGGTGGGGAAGAGGTAGTCAGAGAAGCCTTCCTGAAGGTGGCTATATTTGAATCAGAACTTTAAATTGGACAGTGGAGGGAGTTTTTTACAATTTAAGAGGGAGTATGTAGGGCAGATTACTTTAGCATTTGATGCCCTTCAGGGATATTTCTGAGTTTCCCTGCCAAGGCTTTGCCTGGCCTTTTCCTTGGTGGAAGAGAAGAAAAAAATGAACTGCCTTTTATCTCAGATGAGGCCACATGACTCAGGAGGTCCAGAGTCAACACGCACGGTCAGTGTTTGTTGCTTGAGTAATTGATCCATGTCAGCATTCCTTAGGACAAGGCACCGTGCAAGGCACCTAGGGAGAGGTACAATCACATGAGCCGAAGTATAAACTATAACCCCTGCCCTCAATGATAAAAATAGCAAGAATAATAATGATAGCGGCAGGGGCTATGGACAGGGGATTTTTTGCTTAAGATGTCACTTCCCAAGAATATTCCCCAGAATGTGAAGAGATAGATCACCAAGATGAATTCCGTCAGCAAATCATTTGGGGTAAATGAAATGATTTGGGTTAAGCAAAGGTAAATGTTTTGCTGTAGGAAGTGTCCGGGCCCTTGATGCTCATGAATCTCTAAGAAGATAGTGATTGCAGCATTCCCCAAATTCACGTGACACAGGGCAAATCTGGGTCTGGTATTCCAATGGAACCCCCTATGAAAAATGCTTACTCAGGTTTGTCAAAATGCCTCTCTTTCCACTGAGGCAGTATCAGACAGTGGGATTTAGGAAGAGGTCTGCCTTCCAGCGCCAGCTTTGTTGTTACTGCCTATGGGACCTAGAAAAGTCATTTTTCTTCTCTGGACTTCAGTTTTCTCATTTAAAAAAAAGTCTGGATGGTCTGGAAGTTTCTTCCCATCCTAGCAGTCTTGACAGCAGTTTCTAACATTTCATACCTCTATAGCAAAGAGGATGAGTGCTGGTGGGGGAAGACTGTAGCAAGTGATGAGGCTGCCTGCCTGCCTGTCCCAGACATGGTCACTGGATCAGAGAGGTTTGCCATTTCCCACGGGGTCCCACAGCATTTGGCATCCATGACATATGATTGGCAAAGAAAACTTAAAATTACATGAATGGCCTAATTACCTAATGTGGGTAAAGTGTATAGAGATCACCAGATAAAAACAAAGAATATCCCCGCTCATTTTGTGTGGGTAGAACCTCCTGGTGTGTTTTCTACAAGCCTCCAGGGTGACTGGGCTCCCAGGGAACCCCTCAGCTGGGAAAAGCAGAAAATGTTATAGCATGCCTGCTACTCTCCTACAAAAACCCCTCCAATAACTTCGTATCCAACAAGAATAAACTCCAGGCCTCCCCCCTTAGGGGGCCCATGAGCAGCTTTGTGCTTCAGACTCCATCCACCTCTGATTGCCCTGCCCCTCTCTGTGTGACAGCTCCTCAAATACATGAAGCTCATCCTAACCTGGGGGCTCTAGAGCATAGAATTCCCTCTGCCTAGAAAACCTCCCCCCACCCTCGACATGCACACACACAAACACCACACACTTCTCATCCTTCAGACCTCAGCTTAAATGGCCCCTTCTCAGAGAGACCTCCCTTTACCAACGTGGCTGATGTACTCCATGTTCCTCATAACACAGATCACAATCTCTGATTTTATGTGTTTACTCGCTTTTTGCCCATTTCTACCACTAATATGTAAATTCCATGAGACTAGAGCTTGTGGCTATTTTGTTCACTCTTTAGTACCCCCAGTCCTAAGAAGAGCGCTTGGTATGATAGGTACTTAATATTTTGTTGAATGAGTGCTGTGTGGCCTCTGGCAAGTTGTTCTCCCTCTCTGGGCCTCCACATCTCCACGTGTAAAATGAAGTGGCTGGATGAGGTATTGCTGAGAGCCCTTGGAGCTCTCACTACGATTCTGTGACTAACATCTGGGCCTCAGGCCCAGGAATGAGCCTGGTGTGTTGTATCTCCATAGCACTGCACACAGTGTGCTGATTTAATCAGGCAGCAGACACCCTGTAATTTAGTGTTCTGTTGTTACTTCTGCCTGGTCCCTGGGCTGGGGACCATGCTGTCAGATTTCCAGGATGATCCATGCACAGCCACTTGTTCTGTTCTCCCAGCTCACTGATCCCAGTGCCTGTGAGGAGAGGATGGCTGGCAGGCAGGGCGGGCTGGGAGAGGAAATTCAATCTGCAAGCCCAAGGACCAGGAAGATTTGTCACTGTCTTGAACTGAAAGACTGGAATCTTTGAGAGGTTTCATCGAATCCTATAATCGCTGGATAGAAGGGACCTTTCAGGACACTTGGCCTGAAAGGTCCCTTCTATCCAGGGATTATAGGATTCGATGAAACCTCTCAAACCTCTGCCTTAAGCCTGACTGCCCTCTACACATTGCTCAGCAGGATCCACTTGAAGTGCTTGGTAGGGCCTCACTGCTTCTCAAGCTGCTCACCTCACCAATGAATAGGTTTGTTTAGAAAGTTCTCTAATCAGCAGCGTGGTGAAACATGAGGCAGTGCAGCATAGGGCAAAGGGCCTGGGCTCCAAGCCAAGCCGTCTAAGTGAAATCCCGCCTCTGTAACCTACTTGCTGTGTGAGCTTGGGCAAGCCACACAACCTCTCTGTGTCTCCATTGCCTCTTCTGTAAAAGATGGGGAACCTTTGTTGGGCTGTTGGGAGAATTACAAATGTTCATACCTAGTGAGAAAGCAATATACATCTGTTACTGCTAACTGCCACCTGTGAATGTTCATGCTTTTATTATTGTCAATCTTCTTGGACTCTGTTCTCTGGGTTGGTTTCTTTGTAAAAGAGACAGTGATGGGGTCCAGCCCAAAGACACAGGGTTGGTAATTCAGACGGGTGGGCTCACTGGTGACTGTGAGAACATTCACTTCCTCTTTCCAAAGCTCAGATCCTCACCTGAAAAAAAAGGAAGAGCACATAATCCCTGTCCTGCTTCCTGCCATAGACTGATGTACCGATTACATGAGAATGGACAAGAAGGTTTGCAAAGTGAAAAATGCTATATAAATGTGAGAGATTCATCTTATTTTGTTGGAGAAGCCCTTTCCTCTTTTAGCAAGGCATGTTAGCGTTCAAACAGCAAAATAGCTAAACTCATCCTATTTGGCAAATAGCGTGTTTCTGACACTTGTTATGAATTTGAAGCTAATCCTTTCAGAAGCTCAGTACCAGAGCAAACAAATTTGAAAAACTTTATTTATAAGCATTTAATACATTCCTATAGGATGCAAGGCTTGGTTTGGCTGACTTTTGCCATCTTTATTGTTATAATTACTGATTACTTCTTCAGTTTCTTTTCATGAATTTGATTAGAAAGATCCAGGTCAGGTGGATTCACTTTTCAGATATCAGCAGGACACAGCAGTGCTGCATAATTTCAGGAAGTCTTATGTGACCTTTGTTCAATACCTGTCATGTCATGTAGACTTAAGCCTGGAGAAGGCCCCTAAAGCAGCCTTCTCTCATTGCACAGATTAGAAACCAAGGCCCAGAGGCGGAAAGGCATCTGCCCAAAGTCACACAGCTGGATAATGGCAGAGGCCTGACTAGGTAACCAGATCTCTCGACTCCAAACTCCTTACTCTTTCTATCAGTTCTATGGAAACTTGCAATTTCTCTAAATTAGCTGATTTTGTATCAAAATCTTATAATTCATAGGGGTTTACATTTGTCAACTCATTGAGCTATACACTGAAAATCTGTACAGTATATTATTATAAGTTTAGCTCAATTTTTTAAAATGATAGGGTAGAGTCCTATTTCATGAGAGGGTCAGTGTCTGGGTCAGCATTTAGAGCAAAAATAAGGTATAATCTAAAGGGCTCAAGAGAGCCCTCAGAGGCAGCACATCGGAGCCAGCGTAGTTTCTCAGTGTTTCTGCGGGCATTATAACAGCCCGCTGTTTCTTCAGGGGGTCCAGATTAGACCTTGGTTGGTGTGTAGGGGTCAGGTGGTGGGGGAAAGAATGTATCTCTACAAAAGGGTGATATACAGTGGGGTGAGATGCACATGTATTGGCAAACTGCTAAGAATGTCAGCGGCTAGAGCATCCTACCCCACACATATCTGAGATACATGTATACACACACACACACACACACACACACACACACACACACACCCCTCCCTGAGCAGAATTTCAGGGTCCCTGAGGGGGAAAACTGAGGAAAAGGGGGTTGGAGCAAGGCTGGAAAGCTGGACCTCATTCAAGAGGAGAGGGCAGGAGTGGGAAATCAGGGGAGGAGGAGATCAAAAAGGGGTATTTGGAAGTGGCTTGGTTTTTGAGAAGGAGAAAGCAAGTACCAAGGACTGACCTGGTGTAGTGTCTCAAAACTAACAGTTGTCCTTTGAGAAGCAAACACCCTAAAATTTGGAGTGATGGAGGTAGGGGAGGCTAATCCACAAAGCAGATTATGCTTAGTGAGATTAAATCTGATAAGATTCAGGATGGTATGTTAGTGATTTGTATATAAAAAGGAAGATTCCATCCTTTTTGATTCCATCAAAAAAGTTTCTTTTGGAGATTTTAAACATTCCCTCTAGAAGTGTGTTAAAACAATACATTTGTACACCACACACCCATTAGGATGGATACCATCAAAAAAAAAAAAAAAAAAGAGAGAGGGAAAGACAGACAAAGAAAATAAGTGTTGGTGAAAAGTGGAGAAACTAGAACCCCTGTGCACTGTCAGTAGGAATGTGAAACAGCAAACCACAATGGAAAGCAGTATGCAGCTTTCTCAAAAAGTTAGAAATAGAACTACCATATGATCCAGCAATCCTATTTTTGGGTATATATATATCCAAAGGAATTGAAAGCAGGGTATTGAAGAGATATTGGCACACCCATGTTTATAGCAGCATTAATCACAATGGCCAAGAGGTGGAAACAACCCAAAAGTCCATCAATGGATGAATGGATAAACCGAAGTGGTATATACATACAATAGAATATTATACAGCCTTAAAAAGGAAGGGAATTCTGCCACATGCTACAGCACTGATAAACCTTGAGGACATTATGTTAAGTGAAATATGTCGGTCACAAAACAACAGATACTGTATGATTCACTTAAATCAGGTGTCAAAAGTGGTAAAATTCATAGAGACAGAAAGCAGAATGGTGGTTGCCAGCGGCTGGGGAGTATTGTATAAGTATAGAGCTTCAGCTTTGCAAGATAAAATGCTCTTGAGATCTGCTTTACAAATGTGAGTACACTTAACACTAAATAATTGTATAATTAAAAATACTAAATTTTATATTAAGTATCTTTTATTCAGTTAAAAAAACGAACAAACAAAAAACTAATGTTTGCCTGTATTCATTGAAAAACAGCTAGTTATAAAACAGCCTGTTCAGTATGATCCTATTTTTGTCAAATGTCCATTTATGTTCTAATATATGTACATTATTGTCATTAGGATATGCACCAAAAGGTTAACAAGGGCTCTGTCTGAAATCTGGTTTTATTTTTCTTGCCAATCTGTATTGCCTAATGTTTTTGTAAGGGAGCATTTTATTAGTTATTAAAACAATAAAATCTTTACCCTTTTTCCAGCCCATCTTGATATCCACAAAATTTCCTATATAGGGCAAGCTTAATCTATGCCAGGCACTTGTGCTTTTCATGAGTTATCGCATACAAGTCTTTGAAGTAGGTACTGTTATTAAACCCATTCTTCAGATGAGAAAATAGAGTTTAAGTAACTGGTGCAAACTCATTTATATATGTGAGAGCCAAGTTCAACCCACGGCAGTCTGATTCCAAAGCCTGTGTTACTGAGGGCCGGGCTATTCTGCTAGACCAATGTGATATACTTACCTGTCATCCTATTCATGGCTCCTTTCATTAGCCATGAACATATAATTTACGTGTTAC
The DNA here is from genome assembly GCF_902729225.1 of Pteropus medius. Taxonomy (NCBI): domain Eukaryota; kingdom Metazoa; phylum Chordata; class Mammalia; order Chiroptera; family Pteropodidae; genus Pteropus; species Pteropus medius. Next base: position 21,125,893 of record NW_024349802.1, on the reverse strand, counting down.
TTAAATTGTTCAAACAGTACCCTTATCACTCTCTGATAGCTGAAAGATATTTGTTTCAAAGGTAAGACACAGATCAACCTTCCTCTAGAAGTCCCAAGCCACATAACATTCCAGGTGAGTCCAGACAGCTCATGAATGAGACAAGCCTGGAGACTCAGAGTGGTTTGGGATTGTGGGATTATACCTGGGTCATTCACCTTCATCTGTATACTAACCGCACTGCACAGTACAATCACCCAGGATCAACTTCTACCTGAGGGGAGGGCAATGGGCAGACAGGAAAAGCTGTCAAATATGTCAACTGTAATAATATAGTTTATCTCAAAAGAATGATTGCGATTATGTAATTAACACTTTGTATTTAGACATTTTCATCTCTAAGGATCTCTGAGAGTCTTACAGATTATTTAAATATAGATTCCATACATTGCTGGAGATAGCCTATAGTTTTAGAAGATAATTAAAATTCCTTCCCCTTTGGAATTAAGAGACTTGCAGATGAAATGAATATTATGCCCACTAGACACATGAATAGATCTATAACTGAGAACTCTGAACAGAGGGCAGGAAAGAATCTTGAAGAGCAATTTGTCCAGGAAAGACAAATAAATATCTAATAAACATAATACCATTTTAAAATCCTCTGCTCATGGCAGAAATGATTAATCAATTACAGCACTCTTCTCCACTAATCCCAGACTTGTCTTCGGAGTCATTCTCAGCATAACACTCTAGGCAGCTACCATCACCTCATCAGAGTTGAACCCTACTGCCATCCTGAAAATTAGTCAATTCTCATCCTTCCAAAGTGACAGAGAGGAGACTGAAATTCAGAGAGGTAAATTAACTTGCTCAAAGTTACACAGCCGGCAATGCAGAGCTGAGGTTTCTAAATTTTTGCTTTTTTCTTAATCTCCACCCCAACTCTTTGCTCTGTTCAAATATACTTGCAGATTCCTCTTTCTTGAATGAGCTCTTTAGAATGCGTCTACCAACGATTTGCTGAGTGACAATGGGCCTATTGCTTAGCCTGTTTCAGCATCAGGTGTTTTCAAGTTGAAAACGGAGACAGTAATCTGGGTTCATATTCCTGCCTCTCCCACTGGCAAGCTGGAGTGCTCTTTTGAGAAATGTGAGCTGCTGCTGAAATTTCTATGACTATAGGGAAAGGATCAGTTGCTTTGAGGGCACCTTCTCAGGGTAAGGTACTATACAACTGCTGCAATGTGTTTTTGCTCTAGAGAGTGTAAAAACAAAGCAAGACATTGGCCGGCTATGGCAAGGCCACTTGGAAGAAGTTGGCATTTGACCGAGATTTTGGAGATGAATAAGATTAAATGTTTCTTTTGATTATAAAGGTAACACATGGCCATTACACAATTATTGGGAAGGACAGAATGTCGAGAGGAAAAATAAATATTTCCTTTATTTATAAAACCATGTCAACATGTTGTTTTATTTTTCTCTTCTAATATTTTTTATTCCATGAATAGGTGTTTACTTTTTTCTCCTTTCACATGGTGGTTGTTAATCTATGCATGTCATTTTATATTTTGATTTTTAAAAAGTTTTAACAAACTGAGAGTGCTCCATAGTAATTCTACTACTAATAACCCAATAATTCTACTCCTAAGAATAACCAACAGAAATGCATACATACATATGTTCACCATGTGCAAGCAGCACTCTGTAATAGCTCCAAACTGGAAACAATCTGAATATCCATCAATAGAATAGATAGATAACATTGTAGCATATTCACAAAACCAAAAACTATCCTGTGATGAAAATAAACTATAGATACACATAACAATATGGATGAATCTCACAAACACAGAATTGAGCAAAAGAAGCTGGACACAAAAGAGAACATACTGTATGATCCATTGACGTAAAGTGCAAAATTAGGCAAAACTAATCATGGTTCAAGACATCAGAAGAGTGCATACTCTTTGAGGACATGACTAGTGACTGGAAGGGAACATGGGGGGAGGCATCTGACTATAGGTGACATAGTCCAGTTGACCCTTGATCAACACATGTTTGAACTGCGTGGGTCCACTTACACGTGAATTTTTTTTTCAATAACTATAGTTGGCCCCTTGGATCTGCAAGTTTCCTCATCTGCAGATTCAACCAACCACATATGGAAAACAGTATTTTCACATTCCCAACCATGGTTTCCCAACTGTGGATCAAAATTACCGTTTCAATCTGTGGTTAGTTGAATCCACAGATGCAAGGGCTGACTGTAGTTAAGTTTTGGGGGAGTCACAAGTTATACTCAGTTTTCAGCTGTGCCGGGGTCGGTGCCTCTAAGTTGTTCAAGGGTCAACTGCATAAGCACTTGATGAAAATGTATCAAGCTGTACATTTATGACTTGTATACTTTTCCATATATGTGCTATAGGTCATGAAAACATGAATTAAGTAGTTGCAAGAAAATGCACCCATCAGGCAGAAGGGGCCAAGAATGTCACTTTGGGCAGAGGGAACAACACAAACCAAGTCTCATAGTGAGAAATGGAAAACAATTCAGCTTGCTTGCAACTCTGGCATTACAATATTTTGTGTAAATAAACTACCCCAAAACTTAAGGCTTAAAAACAACTACATCTATTTGCTTATAACTCTGGATGGGCAATTTGGGCTGGGCTCAGCTGGTCTCATCTAAGGTCACTCAAGTGGTTGTAGTCATGGAGATGGACTGCAGATGGATAGCCCAAGATGGCCTGTACTGTTTAGTCTTTTTGCCTCCCCCATGTCCAGCTCCTGCAGGGGTACCAGCATCAGGCTCCTGCTGTGCACAGAGCACAGCAGCAAGCAGCACCTGGAGCCAGGAGGTTTCCCAGGAATCCCTCTCAAGTGATTTTATAACAAAGTGTCTCTGCTGAGACATTTCCATATAAATGGCTTCCTGGCACCTGAGAGGGCATGTTTCCCTCTTTCGGAGGATGAGTTCTACCAAGTCCAAGGGTCTGGCATGTTAAGGCAGCGACTTCTCTGATCTTTAGTGGGCTGTAGCCATGCTCTCTCCAGTGAGACCTGGATCTCAATCCTGGGGGAGGCTTTTCCTCAGGGGCTCTATGTCAGACCTAGGGATAATGGCTGCTCTTTATATCTGTTATTCCTATCTTCCTTAGAATTCTCTTTACTCCTTTTTTTCATCAGTCCTCTGTTATTCCAACACCATTATAATTAATAATTCCTTATATTAAACTTTCCCTGTTCAAAGTACTGTGTGGTTTCTCCTGGTTGGCCCAGACTGATCCATAAAAAAAAACCTTGCTCACCTAACATTTATATTTTCCAGTGGGCAGGAACCATGCCTTATTCCTCTCTGTAAGTATCAGAGCCTCCCTTGCTTTAAGTTCTTAATAGACACCACTTGAATAAATGGGTAACAGTTTACTTTCACTTTCATAATTTTAAACTGTAGGCAGAAAGTGAATTACCTTTCAATAGTCCTAGATATTGGACCCACAGAAGACTTACCCAAAGGTTCCCTAATGCAGGCCCACTAAGGAGTCATTAGCCTCCCTGGGCTTGAAGAGAATTAGAAGGGTGCTTTTCCCTACTCTGCCAGATTGCACTATAATACAATGGTCAAGAGCATCATGGGCTTAGGAGTCAAGTAGACCTGAGTTTAAAACTCAGTTCCACCTCTTATCAACTATGTGGCCTTGGACAAGTGATATGAACTCTCAGAGTCTTAGAAGCCTCCTCTGATAGAGTGGAGACGATAACAATAGGAGCTACTCAAGATAGTGCTACTGTGAAGATGAAAAGAGAGCCAATGTGATAAAGTATTTGGCACAGTCACTGGATGTGTAAACAGGAGTTATTATTTAAGAGAGGGTTTGCATGGTAAAAAAAAAAAAAAAGAAAAAAGTGCCATATTTCTATGGGTTTCAAAAGCAGTACAGCAACCAACTTTATATCACCACCTTTCCCTCCCCCTAGGCTAGGGGTGCTGCTCCTGGAGGATTATGGTTCCCTTCAGGCAAATTACCCACCCTGAGTCCTGCTGATAATCTCACACCTATAAAGGCAGAGGTGGGGGTGGGGGGAATAGTCCTTACTTCTTAGGGATCTTCAGGACCCTACTATCTGCTTTCCTCCTGCTGAAGGCCCCCCGGAGGCCTGGTAGTCTGGGGCAGATGGAGAATCACCAGCCCCAATGTCAGGGAAACAGGTCTGAAAAACCCCAAATCTTTCTTTTCCATTAGTCCCCAAACAAGTCCATTTGGCAGAGTAATTAAGAGTACTGAATCCAGCTCTTTCTGTCTCTGGCTGCGGCACCAAGAGGAGCTGTCGCCATGTCCGCACATCTGCAATGGATGGTCGTATGGCACTGCTCCAGTTTCCTGATAAAGAGGAACAAGCAGACATACAGCACCGAACCCAATAATCTGAAGGCTTGCAATTCCTTCCGCTACAACGGTATGATTCACCGCAGGCGGTGGGCGGTGGGCGTGGAGCCGGCCGCCCATGGCAAAGGCGTGGTGGTCGTCATGAAGCGGAGATCCGCCAGCGAAAGCCGGCCACCTCCTACGTGCAGACCACCATCAACAACAACGCCCGGGCCACCCTCAGCAGCATCTGACACGTGATCCGCGAAAACAAGTACAGCCTGGATCTGCACATGGCTGCCACCCGCAGAGCCAGCGCCATCCTGTGCGGCCAGAAGCCCGTGATGGTGAAGAGAGAGCGGCCGTCCGGCCAAGAGCTCCTGAACACCACCCCCAAGAAATAAAGGTGTCAGCTGACCATAAAAAAAAAAAAAAAGTACTGAATCCAGAGAAAGACAGACTTGGGTTCAAATTCTAGATCCACCACTTCCTAGTTGTGGAGTCTAGGCTCAGTCTCTTAACTTTCCCGACTCAGTATCCTCATCTGTATAGTGGAGTTGACAACAGCACCTTATAAAAATGTTGGAAAGATTAAATGAGGCACAATAAATAGTACCTCTTACTTTTTCTCATGTTATTTTCCCCCTAGTATATACAAAGTTAGAAGGAAATAGTACAGCTAGAACTAGAACCTTTGTCTTCAGATTTTCCCTCTCTCTACCTTAATCCACTCCACCCCTAAAATTATTCACGCTTTGGGGCTAAAGCAGTGCTTCCCAACCTTCCCATCACATTCGATACACTCTGGGTTAAACTAATGAGTCTGTTTGAAGCCTGAAGGTCATTGTCCCATCAGAGCTAGAGGCTCTGGCTGTCCCAGGCTCTACCTGGCCACTTGAGACTTCAGGGCTCTATATCTCAGGACACTTGTCACTTGCCACTGTCCTTCAGCTGGGGACCTTAGGGTTAAGGTGTTGATAACCCTTGGTAAGAGCCATCATTGCTTGCCCAGAGTGACACATTAATTCATTGTTGGTAAATCAGTCTTAGACCAGTTATTCAGTCTCCTAGTGGGAGTCCAGAGGCCAGAGCCCAGAACATGGAGATTGGGAAGAAAATCAGACGTTGACTCCAGTCCAGGAGTCATGCCTCAAATTCATGTGATCTTGGGCAAGTCACTCTCCTTTTCTGGGCTTTACTTTTCTGTATGAAGCAGAAAGGAGTTAGACTAGAGGAGAGATCCGCATGATCCCTTCTAGCTCTGATATTCTAAGAATCAGGGATTCTATGAATTCCCCATTGCTCGGCTGTATTCTGCTCCCTGTGATCTGATTCATGCCTCTGGTTCAGGTAAATGTACCAAATGGTAGCCTCGTCCCAACCGTGTAGGTACTCCCAGCTCTTTTCACACATTATTGGCTGGTCTCTGAAAATAACCCCAGTCTGGCTCAGACAGAGGGCAGAGCCATCTCTGTGCCCTGCCCCCATCGACAGCATTTCTCTGAGTCTTCTGACCGTCCAGCTTCCCTGTGGTCACTCCATCAGCCTCTGGGAGAAAAGCACTCCTAGTTTCCTAAGTCATCTCTAGTTCCCAGAGCTCCCAGGGCTTGTACTATTGTCTGGGCTCATGGAGAAGGCAGGGGGTGACTCTAGCAAGTGCAGCAGCCTTTCTGAAGGAGGAGGCAGTGGGCTGGAGGCAGATCCTCAGGAGTCTGGATTGCCATGCTCTGGAAGCTGGACTTGGCTTTGTGGGCAGTGAGGAGACACCATAGGCTTGAAACAGAAGAACGACATGGTCAGAATTTATGGTCACAAAGTCTTTGGGCTCCATGGAATTGGACTGGAGCAAAGGGAGATTGCAGTGTTAGAGAAATGCAGGCCAGAAACATGACATAGTAGGAATAGAAAAGAGGGAAAATTTAGGAGGTTCACTGGCAGACTGAGTGACTGACCAATTGGCTATTCAAATGCAAATCTGACTGCAGTACTGTGCTGGGGAACTGGGATTATACTGTCATGGGATAAGGGGACTGTCTGGTTCGTTGGTGTGGGAAGAAAGGGTCTCAGGCTTAGAGACAAATACATTAAAATCCCTTCAATAGTTCTTTATACTTCTTACAACTTTCTCTTATTTGGTCCTCTCAACACCTGTGTATTATTGTCTCTGTTTAGCAGATTAAAAACTCGAGGTAGTGGCAGAACTAGGACCTTGAATGCACATATCCTGACTCTTGGCCCTATGTTTGGCCACAGAAGACTGCTTCCCTGTATGGTTGGCAGGCAGAGGTAGTGGGAAGTTCGCTTCCTACTGCTCACCCCAGCCCCCATAGCCCCAACTCTGCCACCAAATGGTGATGTGCCTCGAGCACCCTTTGCTGCTCTCTGCCTCATTTGTTTTAGGTCATATGAAGAGGTGGGTGGGACCAAGCGAAAGTTTTTGACAGTCAGATGCAAATGAGTGATCCCTTTTTTTTACAAAGGAATCTTACATGAACCACAATAATGAACTCAAATAGAAGAGAACCTGCTCAGGCTGAGGCAGAGGTATTAGATTCAGAGGTATCTGTTTGGACAGTTGTCATGCTTGCCCTACTATGTGGCAGCCTTCGTGACACTTCTAGAATCCCGGTGGTTCCATGGGCCACAGTTTGCAAACCCCTGGTCTGGCCGACTGCTGTGTGAACATCCTAGAGCCGGGGACTCTCAGCCTGTGTCCGCAGATAGGATTCAGGAACTTGGATGGAAAAAAATTCCATCTTTATTTTCACTAACCTCTAACTCAAGTTAAATGCCATGTTCCATTATGAATATAGCCAATTACCATAGTAATATTGACAGTTCCTGTGACTGTCATCAAAAGAAATCACAGATATTTTCTTATCATATTATAGTCATTGTAGGTCTCTCAAAATATCACTTATGCTCATTACTTTAAAATAACAAGTTATTATATCTTCTGCCAGCTCGCTCTCTCCTTTTTTTCTTTAACGCCCACAGCACCTGGTCTTCCTAGGTGGTCTCCCATCCAAGTACTAACCAGGCCTGACCCTGCTTAGCTTCCGAGATCAGATGAGACCGGGCACATTCAGGATGGCATGGCCGTAGACCAGATCTCTTGTTTAATATATTAATAAGCAAGTACATATTAAGCTATCATAAAAAAATTTTTTTAAATACCTTGAAAACTGTATTTCAATATGATTGGTTTCCTTTATAGTCCTATGTATTTTATTTCATGCACTTAAAGACATTCTGAGAAGGGATCCATAGTCTTCCCCAGATTGCTAGAGAAGTCTATGGCATTAGTAAGGTTACCTGTCCTAGGACTTCTATTCCAGAACAGAGAGAGTTGGGGAGTTTGTTAAAGCCTGCCAAAAGAGGGTATGTAGGACCTAGGATCCCCAGGGGCTCTGTGCTCCAATGGGCACTTTCTGAGCCCGAGGAAAATGAGACAGGAAACTGGGGCAGGAGCAAAGGGACTCTAGGAAGTGGAGCAGAAGCCAACAGGCCAGGCTGATAGGGTTCAGTCTAGTGGGACAGAACTGAATTCCTTAGCCCTAATCCCAGCTAGGCTTCTTGGGGGATGCCAGACTCCTAGGTCCTAGTCTTGCTTCTGTCATCTCTCTTCCCATTCTGTTTCCTTCTCTGGGCTAACATAGTGGAAGCAACAGTGGCTTCAAGGTCAAGAGAGACCCTGCTTCTAGATCTGACTCTGCCTTGCCTTGCTGAGTGACTTTGGACAGGTCACCTTCCTTTCTCAGACCAGGTTTTATTTCTGTATAATTTCTGGCATATGTTCTACTACAACCTCTTGCCACACCGTCAGTGGACACTGATGATATAGATCTCACTCTACGATAATTCCATGCCCCCATGTAGATTCAGAAGCCTTTTCGACACTCTACCAATCTATTGGAATTAGGAAACAAAGTGAAATTTATTTGCTATTATAAATCAGATGATCTATATCTAAGGCATCATCCACATTCCACCTCTACAATTCCAGGGCTCTAAAGATCTGATCTCAGAAATCCAAGTAAGATACTAGGTAGATATGAAGATTTATCAAGTATGATTATTTCTGGTGTGTGTGTGTGTGTGTGTAACAGAGGAAGACAGAATGTTTTCAGTGGGGCTACAGATTTTCTCTTGTGCACTGCACAGCAAAAATGGGGTCAGAATAGGACACTCAGATGCTGAAATCTCAACAGCCTCCTGAAAGAAATGAGCAGGGGCACATGTCCCCAAGCATCTCGTGTCACAAGGAACATCAGGCATGTAGTGCAGTGGAATGATGGTGACAAAGAGTAAATAACACTGGCTAACTCCTGGTGTTATTTACATAGACACTGATCGCACATAGTCGGCTAAGATGTGGATGTACTGAATACTTGTGGCTTCTCCCCCAAGCAGCACAGAAAGTCACTTAGGAAGTTATTTCAGAGTGGGCATGAGTTACGGGTAAAGCCCAGAAAGATGCCATACTATACTTAATGTCATAGGCAGTTCAAGCCAGTACTAGGAACAGGGCCCAGGTCTCTGCAGACCTGCAGAGGCAGACTAGGATCCTAAACACGAAAGCGGACCGGATGGAAAATAGCAGGGAGTGGTGGGGATTGTGGCAAACTAGAGGTCACATCCCTGCTTAAAGGTAGCAGCTGAAAGTCAGTTCAAGTTGATCCAGACGGTGGACTCATAGTGCCACATCTTCCTCCTGATTCTTAAAGAGAAGTAAGAATCTAGATTTTTATATTAAAAAGCCCCATTTTCAAATGTTGGCATCTAAAATTTGTAAATGTTAAAACAAACAAACAAACAAACAAACAAAAAAACACTGTGTAGGCCAACAAAACACATCTGGGGACTTTAGTTATTTGCCCTGAATTGTAGCTTCTGGTGGGATAGGTAAGAGCCTAGGCTCTGGATTTAGACCTACAAAGACCTGAATCCCAGTTCTGCCACCTGTTAGCTGAGCAATCTTATTCAACATTCGTAGCCTCTCTAAGCCTCAGTGCTCCAATCTGTAAAATGGAACTAATATAATGAGCTACTGTGAGGATTAGATGAGGTAATGAATTTAAAATACCCAGGACAATCGTTAGCTGATACAGGTACCCAATAAGTGTAGTTCTTCTGCCAAAGTCCCTCTAAGCTTCATGGTGGTTGGAGGAACCATCGACCCCCCTACGGCACCCCAGTCCATCCACATTGAACTTATTTTTCTCCAAAGTTTGGGTGCTAAGTGCCACTAGAACTCTAACTCAGACACCCAAGGCCCTCAAAGTGCTCTTGCACACGCCCTGCACACACCCTTGGGAGGCTTTCGAGATGCCAAGGCTGGTAACCAAGGGAGGATGTTTAGGAGGCTTCCCTGGGGTGCTGGTTTGAAGAGAGGCCTGCCCCAGAGCATCGGGCTGGCTAACGTGGCCTCTCGGGGGCCTTCACAGCCTTAGAACCTTCAATGTCAATTTTGTTAGCTCCTGTGCACATGCTCACAGGCACCATCTGCCCAAAGCCCTAGGCAAGAGTGGCTGCCTTTCCTGTTCCTGGCAAACTTCTGCTCTAGCTCTTGTTCCATCCCCTTCTCCCATAGCCTCGCTAGGTGGGGAGGCAGCTCACTGACACAATCCTGGGAACCAGCATTCCCTAAGATTGATTTGCTCAGCATGGAGCTGCAGGAGAGCTTGAGAACAGGGGGAAGAAGCTCAAATGACTGAATGAAAGGTGCTCACTACCTTGACAGGTCCCTAGAAGCAAACGGCAGCAACAGCCTTGTGCGCTTGAGGGGCTGCACTGATTCCAAAGCACTTGCTCATCCAGCATCTCCCTGGAGCCCCCTGCTGTCTCAAATGATGGTAGGGGTGTGAAAGTCTCCATTCTATAGATGGGGAAACTGACCCAAGCGTCTTGCTCTGAATTGATTTATCCAGTCCACTCAAGTCGCCAAGGATCAGGGGCCCTCCAGATCTGAGACTCTATAGTGGAACATGTATGTGGGTTCTGAGCTTCTATCCGAAGCCAAACCCCAACTTAACAACAAGGGCTACACCTTTGCCAGCACTTCTGACATCTCCCCCCACAAACCTCACTATAAAATTTCGAAGAAACTGAGGCATAGAAAAGTGATTTATACCCAAGGCCACCAGCTGGTCTTATAGTCTGTATTTGAACTCAAGGTCATCTGACTCCAGAGTGGATGATTTAACCACATGCTACACTGCCTCATGCATTAGGGCCACATTCCAGGCCCAAGTTTCAGTTCCAGGAGTCATTAGAAAATACTGTTACTCAGCGAGCTGTTCCGGCCTGCTTTTTGTTTATACAGGTCTACATTTCAGAAAGTCTCAACATATAGTATCTTTAAAAAATAAAAGAACTTAAACAAGCAGCCAATTCCATCATAATTGGAACAATTCTTTATCATGGAGGTCACATTTTATAAAACATCCATTACTCTATTTCATTGAGTCTAAAATGCATGTTTGTGGGGTTTTTTTAACTTTGAATTTGGGGTGCATCTTAAAATCCGTGGACTCTAAGCTTCCATGAAATACACTATTTTATCTGGCCCCAAGAATAATTTGGATAGGTAAGCATTACAAAGATTACAATCTCCCTTTGACAGCAGGGAAAACTGAGGTTCAAAAAAATTAGGCAATTTGGCTGAGGTCACAGAGCTAGTGGATGCAGATGAGCCCTGTCTCCTGATTTCCAGCTGCAAGCTGTGGCCAGCGTATACCCCTGGCCTCCAGGACCTGCGCTCACGCCTTCCTGTTCCCATCATCCCCTGGCCGCCCCCCACAGAGACCAGATCCCCCATCCAGGCTCCCCAGCATCAGTCAGAGGAGGAAAGAACCCAGTGCAGAGACTCCTGGGAGCAGTTCAGCTCCATTTAGGAAGTTTTCAGGCCAAAGGCTCCCACTTTCAAGAACACATCCCATGTGTGAGGCAGCATTGCAGAACCCAAAGCTGGGCTTGGGGTGTGAAGGAAGTATTTTTCTTTGGTGCCCTCATAAACCATGCAAGCTAGATCTAGGGGGTTCCCACCTAGGGTCCTCATTCTCTGGAAATCACCCACAAGTATCCTATTTCTTATATTTCAAAAGGCCAAAAGAAAATTAAATATTGACTCTAGATAAGATCTCACAGATAGACTAAAACACCACATTTCTTTGCTTTTGGTTACATCAGCTCAGTGATATGACCACAGTTCATTCCTGCTGACCAGAAATCACTGACTGGCTACCATAGGGCCCCAATTAACATACAAGGGGAAAAAACAATTAATGACTTATTACATAACAGATATAGCTTGGCAGACAAAAATCTTTCAAAACAAGGGGGTGTGACAGGGGAAACAAATAAAAGAGAAAGCTGACATAGAAGTTCGAGCTCCTTATTTTCCCAGATGGGGAACATGAGGCTCAGAGAGCTGGAGTGACTCGCTCAAGGTCACACAGCAGGGCTCTAAATATCACCCAAGGTTTTTGCCCCTTGGGACAGTCATCTGCCCACCACACCCTGCTGTGCTCAGGTTCAAGGAGCCAGAGCACCGAGACTTACCAGGGCTGCTGGAAGCGGGTCAGGCCAAGGAAACATCTTCTCCCTAGCACTTGTGGGCTCCTTCCTGGTGGGCAGCTGCCAAGGCCATGCTGTTTTTCCTTCCTGGGTGTCTGCCAGGGCAGTGAGGCCTGAGAGCCTCCTAGAAAGCCAGCTCCGGGCAAGGTGAAGGCCTCTCTGAAGAAAGCCTCCTCTAAGACCTAGAGTGACCAGGTCCTGGGGTCACGGTGTGACCATGGAGGGCTTAGTGAACTCAGTTTGCACAGCTGCCTCCTGGCATCCACCAGGGAGCTCTCCAGGTCGCATGGCTGGTTTTCCTGCCAGCTGCTGGGTGCCTTTAAGAGAATGATTGCAGTTCATTGGCTGAGCCAGGCTCCCCCTACCTCTTTACCTGAGCAGGTGAGAGCAGCTAGGCTCGAGGTAGGCCAGGGACTCAGGTAAGTAAACAAACCAAGGCAACCAGCTGGCTCTCCCCTCCTCCATGCCCTGGTCCTCCGGCTTTCCTGCCCACCCCTATCCTCAATCCTAGGGATGACCTGGGGATAAAGAAAAGGCAACACATTGTGCAAAGTGCCTAGTGCTGTTCAGTTCACAAAGCTTCATTATCTCAGAGTAACCCTAGACCACAGTTATTAGTATGTGTTCTCTTTTAGATGGAGAAACTGTCCTTGGAGGGGTGAAACGACTCACCTAGCTCACACAGCTCTAAGAGGAGAATGGACAGAGTAGAATGGTGTGAGGATCAGAACCCGAATCTCCTGCTTTTGACCTCCCGCACAGTGCTACCGGACCCCACCACCTCCCTCTCTGAGATGCTTACTACCAGTTTCCACATCTGGAAAGTGGTACAGTCATGTTTGTATGTGAGTCTGCACTCACGGTATTGAGTGTATCTCCTCGGACTTAGAGCTAAAAAAGACTCTGGAGATTAGCAGGCATTCATTCATCCAGCAGGCGCTGTTATTCAGACTATTAAGTGCCAGGCCCATATTAGGTGCTAGAAATACATCAGTGAACAAGAAAGTCAAAGACCCTACTCTTACTGAATTTGCATTCTGGAGAGAGGGGAGATGAAATAAATAAGTAAATAGATTAGATAGGTAATAGTACCATAAAAAAAAAAAAAAAGAAATTGGCTGATATGATAAACCGACGGGGGCAGGGTAACTATTTTAGATTATGTGGTCAGGGAGGCTCCCTCTGAGGAGATGCTATTAAAGCTGAGACGTGAAACATGACAAGGACTCAGTCATTGAAAGAACTGGAGCAAGAGTGTTTCAGGTACTGGGACCTACAAGTGCAAAGGCCTTGAGGCAGGTGTTCTTGGAGAACAGAAGGAAAGCTGCTGTGGCTACAGGAGAGTTCAATCCCTGCATGCCTTTTTTTAATAAATAAGGAAGCGATTCAGAAAGATGCCTTGACTTGCCCAAGATCACCTTTTGCAAATTTCTCCTTGCTTTCTTTATCCTCACATATTAGGGAGGGAAACTGAAACCCGGAGCTCACCAGCATACTTGAGTTACCAACCCAACAATCATTCCGCACATCTACACTGCCATAACCTCGTACTTCTTCACTCTGTAGACATGTGTAAACTCCCAGAGAATAAGAACTATGATTTTTAAGAACTTATCACACTGGAGAACAAAATCTTGACCAACAAAATACAACATTAAAAATTCCAGCAGTAATGCAAACTGCCATTCAGTCACATGGGGTTAGCACAGACTCTTCCTACTGAGTTCCTTTTTACTTTCATTTTCAGAATTTTTAACTCTGATTTTCTTTTTAAAGGGTGGCCTGTTTTTAGTCATCATATTATTAGAGGCAGTATTGGGATTCTTATTCTGAAACTGTTGGACAGGTAGTACGGGATAGAGCAAATGAGTTATTACGTTGACAGTCCTGAGAACCAGCACTTTGGATGTGAGAGAAAGGAGATACGGATGAAAGATGAGACGGGTCAAGTAAAAACCTTATAATTCTGGATCTGAATCAGAAGTTTCAGAATGATTTTTTTTTTTTTAAATGTAGCTGATCTGAAAACAAACAAATAAACCATATTCTCTAGTCCCACCTACTGTTTTCAGGTCCAGGAACACTGATCAACACTTCAGTGAGCACCTTACTGCCCAGACTGTGGTCTGTGAGTACTATTTCCCACTTGAAGGATCCAGGACTCCTCAGAAAGACAAAGAGCTATTTGAAGGTGGGTTCTGAGTTCCCTAGGGTGCAGCTGCAACCTTCCAGTGCAGCTATGGGGCAGAAGACGTACAACACATGCTTAGACTATCATTTAATGCCACAAACCAAGGGAGCTAGAGTCATGGCAAAGGGACTCAGGAGACCACCCTTTAAAGATTCATTGGTCAAAGTCAGGACACTCTGAGCACCAGTAAAGAAAATAACTGTAATGAGTTGAAAAACATTAAATATGTTTAAATCTATGAATTCAAAATGATATTTTAAAAATAAACAAAAAACTTCGGTGATCATATTTGGAAGATATTAGGAAATCCACACATTATTTTGAAAACTGGTAAATAAAGAAAACAACTGAGCATTTATTCTGTCTTTCCTGTAAAACCCGTGCCTCAGGCTACCAAGTAGTAGATGACAAAAGCTGCTCTTCGCATGAGCATTCCAACAAATAAAATAAAGCAAGAAAGAAGGATTGACTTGGAATATTGTCATTTTGAAACTCCTTATGAATTAGCTGAGCAAACTGATAAATTACAAAAAGATAAACAACTAGACATAATGAGCTTCTTGCTGGAATTAAACTCTACCTCCTACGAAAAAAATCATGGGCCCCAAATCAAGCAGGAATCTAATCAAGACTTTAGATTAGCGGTTGACAAACTTTCTCACTAATAGCCAGGTAATAAATATTTTGAACTCCACAGGCTACACAGTCTCTGTTGCAACTACTCAACCCTGATGCTGTAACACAAAAAGCAGCCATAGACAACAGTTAAACAAATAATCATGGCTGTGTTCCAATAAAATCCTATTTTCAAAGAGGATAGGGGCTAGATTTGGCCCAGGGACTGTAGTTTGCCAATCCTTGTTCTTGATCTCACTAACAGTTTATAGGAGATACAGGGATTCAGGAACACATGAAATGACACCACAGGAAGGAAATCAGCAAAGGCAAAACTGGAAGAAAGTCTAACAGGAAAACCAACCTGATTTTTTTTCACAAATGAATGTCAAGATGTTAAAATGAGAGAAAGAGAGAAAGAGAGAGAGAGAGAGAGAGAGAGAGAGAGAGAGAGATGGGGAGAGGGGGTAGATTAAAAGACACTTAAGATATATCGACCAATCACATGTATAGACTTTTCCAAATCCTAATGCAAACAAATATAAAAAGAAAAAATAAATAGGGTAATTGGAGAAATGTGACCACTGACTCAAATATTTGATAAAATTAAGGGATTATTGTTAACATTTGGAGGTGTTTGATGATGTATTGTGGTTATGTTTAAAAAGGGCAATCCTTATCTTTTAGAAATATATGCTAAAATATTTATAGATGAAACAATGAGATACCTGGAATTTGATTAAAAACAATAGGTGGTAGACGATAAAGAAAATCAAATTGGAAAGGAGATAATAATTATTGAAGGTGGATGATAGGAACAGAAGTTCATTATACTATTCTCTCTACTATTGTGTAAAACTTGAAAATTTCCCCCATGAAAAGTTAAAATATCAGCCAATTAACAAAATTCAAAAAACATGACAAACTCAAATTTTGGAAAGGATGTAGGGGAAGGGTAGCTGTCACAGCTGATAGGAATGCAAATTCCTACAAATTTTGACAGCAATTATGTACACCCTATGATCTAAAAATTCCACATCTGGATATATATTCAAGAGAAACTTCAGTCCATTAAGAGACATATAGAAGACTTTTTTAATAGGAAAAACTGAAACCAACCAAAATGGGTAAATTATAACAGTACATTTGAACTTTGGACCATAAGGGGTAGGTAGAGATTTTGAAATGCAGAGATTTAGAAATGGCAACTACATCTGGAGCTGGGAGCTGGGGCTCCATCAGGATAGAGTTACCTCAACAGATGTTGACCTGGTGCCCAGACTGGGCCAGGCCGTCCACTCAGTATTGGAGGTACAGAGATGATGTCTCTCAAGGGGTTCAAAGTCTAGATATCGGAGCTGGAGGGGGCCTCACACATCACCTAGCCTAAGCTACCCATTTTACAGATGTAGACAATGAGGCCCAGAGAAGTTAAACAGCTTGCCAAGGGCACACGTTCATTCGTGGAGGAGCAGAACGAGGAATTGAGTCAGGCCTCTGATGCTCAGCGAATCAGGTGATCTTGGAGCCACACAGTCTTAAATTGAATTCTAGCTCTGTAACTTGCTAGCTGTGACCCTCATTAAGTTTTTTAATGTCTCTTTCCTCAGAAGGATAATAATATCTACTTGATAGGTTGATGTGAGGATTAAATGAAATGATATACATAAAGCCCTTGATCCAGTGACTGAAAGGAATAAGAGCTCAGTGGATAGGTTATTTACTTTTATTATTGTTAATATAAAGTAAGGCCTTAGCAAAAGGACAAAACGCTACATTCTATGTTGCTCTCAAAAGTTAACCCCACACTTGTTAGAGCCAAGATGTCCAAGGCTCTGTACCAAGTTGAAGGCTTGTCCTAGGCCAGTTAGCTGCTTTCTACTCCAGGCCCTTCCACAAGCAGGCGCGTATAAGTGACTTCTCACCACCCTCCCACTCTGCTGACCATCTCTGCCCTCTGAGGCCCTCGCTGAGACATGACAGGGTAGCACAGCTCTGCGATCTGTGTGGACCCCGCTCCACCACCCTGAGCCTCAGCTCCCTCAAAAATAAGGATCATAGTTAGACCTTACCTCATGGGGTTGCTGTGAGGATTAAGGGAACTAATGCTGAGCATACAGTAAGCCCTCAACCTATGGGAGCAATGATGCTGAAGATGCAAGACACCTGCCCCAAGGTGTCAGGCTCTGGAGATAGAGAAAAGGGTCAACCACACTCCCTGTCCTCAAAGTGCTTCAGTCCAGTAGGGGACACAGTCAGAGGGCACTCCTTCCTTTCCATTTCGCCCCATACTGTCACATTTCAGGCCTGGATCAGGACCCATGGGCCAAGGGATTCTGGCTGCTTTATTCGGCAGGGAGGCCAGCTCTAAGAAGGACCAAACTAAATCTCCTATGTCTGAAACCATGTATATGCTCACCTCTGCTGGTGAGAACCCCGTTCCCAGCTCTGCAAATCACCAAATCTCTGGCTACTGAAGCCAAAGCATCATATGCACTGAGTAATAAAGCCATCCAGAAAGTTCCCTGTGGTGAGCTGGGCACCACCTCCGGTCTGCACCCTCGGGGCCAGGCAGCCAGAAATATCACAAAAGGCCTGCCCTCAAAGCTGAGCTCCTGTCCTCAGCATACTGGAGCCACCGGGCCCAGGGAGTGTCAATTTCCAGTTCCTTCCCTTTCCTGATGCCTTCTTCTCCCAATGAGGCCATTTTTACAGAGCCTAACAAAACACTCTCAGTAGGCCCAGTGACTGTTTGTCCCAATTTTCCCAGCCCTAGAGAACAAAAGCCATTGAAGGTCTGAAAAAAACATGGTAAGGTCAATATGAGGCAAATGGAACCAGTTAAATATATTTGATTCACCTGTGGAGGCAGGCGTACAGTTCTTTTAAGTGGATGTCAAAGCTGTGAACTTAGAGCTGCTCACAGGCTGTAGGCTGGAGGGACAGCTGGCCAGATGGTTTGTTATGCACAGTGAGCTCTGTGTGGCCAGGGGCTGTGCCTTGTTCCTCACTCTGCCCAGCACTTGGCACCAAACAGTACCTAGCGCTGAGTGGTCACTCAGAAAATATCTATTGAATAAATAAAAACAGTCAGCCAATGGGTTTACATGCTTCTATTCCACATTCTCATAACAGCCTGAACCTTTCTTCTCAGTACTTGTCATACATGTAATTAAATAATTGCAGGTGTAATTGTTTAATGTGTGCCTCCCTGACAAGACCATAGGCTCCCTAAGGGCAAGGACTGCCTCTAGTGTTGTTCACTAGTTGTATCCCCAGTGCTTAGAATAGGATTTGGCAAAGAGCTGCCGCTCAATAAATGTTTGTTGAATGAATAAATGAGCATAAATGGCAAAGAAGGCCATGGTCAGTGAGCCAGTCCTCCTGCCGATCTTGAAGGCCTGAACTGCCCTAGGTGCTGGGCCCAACTACTAGGCCAAAGGAAGCTGGCCTAAGATTCTCTACTTTGAGATGCCGACAGTGTTACGGCAAAGTGTGGGGAAGGGGTTTGTTAACGCCCTGTCTCAGCTGTTCTTAGAGAGAGTCTGAGGCCCACAAAGCCCATCCATTTACAAAAGAGACAAAGTGCAGTGGGAAGCAGGCTCATCCAGGGCCTTCTTTTTGCCTCTAGTTGGTGATCTGGGACATCTGGCCTGGAGGTAAATGTACAGGAATTCAGCCTGGAGTTAATAATAGAATCTACTTTGTAGAGTTGCTATAGAACAAAATTAGTAAGTAGATGGTGAAAATATTTTTCACAGGGCCTGAAAATGGCATTAGTGCTCAGTAATGCTATCTAGAGTTGTTGCTACCAATATTCTGCTTCTAAGTCCACCTTTAGATGAAGGGCACGTTGAATGCTACCATTTGGACAAAGTTCTTCTGCGTGGAAGTCTGGTGATAGGTGCTGGACTTCATCAAGACCTCTCCTGAGGCCAACCTGGCCAGACTGCAGGCAAGAGGGAGTGAATCATCAAAGGGACAGAGACACTACTCAAACTAGCTTAGGCAAAGGTTAGCCCATATATCCTTAAGTCCAGAGAGCAGGCTTGCTTTCTGTCCAGCTGGATCCAGGAGCTCAAGCAACATCATCAGGATGTCTCTTCCCTGTCTCCATCACCCCACTCAGCTGTCTTCTGTATTTCAGAGAGGCTCAACTTCCCGCAAATTGGCTTACATCCTATCCACAGAAAAGAGAGAGTCTCTCTTCTCCAAAGTTCAGACTAAACACCCAGCTTTGAATCTCATTGGCTGTAATTGAGACACATGACCACCCCCTGAACCAATTGTTATGGCCAGGGGGTACAAGGCTCTAATTGGCAGAGCTGAGTCACAAGCCCACCTCTAGGATAGGGGCTGGAATCAGCTTCGAAAATGGGAAGAGAAAGTTCCCTAAGCGACATCTCTGTTTCCAGAGATGGAAGCATGTTGCTGGGTAAGCAAAACGAATCTCCACTGCAGACTGCAAACCTCTCTGCGGGTTAGGTGACAAAGGCAATGTCACGGTGAGACCGAACGAACATCAATTCTGTCATACGAATAAAATGATAGGATCTGGAGGGAATCCCAGAGGGCAAAGGGGCATTACTCAGCTATCTGCCAAAAGACCAATTTTATAGGGCCCAGATTAGGGTGAGGCAAGTGAGGCGCACATGCTTCAGGCACTAACTTAAGAGAGGCACACAAGAAAACTTACTAACCTAGATAAATCCTTGAAAGCGATGTTTTAAGAATCAAAATTAATGCAAAAAATCCATGAAGAACAAAACACCAAAACTTTAAATAAAAGCAGGGTGAGTAATAGTGCCATAGAGAGCCATATTGGAGCTTGAGGCAAAAGGAAAAATCAGAACCACTGATCTCACTTTTCTTTAAAATTTTGGTGCTTTGTTCATCATGAATTTTTTTGGCATTAACTTTCATTTTTTTTAATATTGCATTAAAATGTTATTTATCTTGGTTACTAAAATTTTTGGCACCACTCTAAATTTTGTTGCAGAGGCCAATGCTTCATTCCCCTCGCCTTCATGCAGGCCCTGCTGATTCACGTGGGATTTGCTGGAGGCAGAGAGAGAAAACCACCCAGAAATGAATGGATCTAAAACTGGCATCCCCTAGCGAGAAGGGCCCTGGGCTGGAAGGGCAGGCCTGGAACCGGCTCTGCTTCTGCCATCAGCGTGCCGTCACGCTGTCCCCCTGGGAAAATGTTTTCCTCTTTGGTCCAGTTTTCCCACTTGTGTATGAGGGACAGTGCACAATTAGCGGTTTTCAAGCAACAGAATTTAATCTCCCTATTTAGAAAACAAATGAAAAATGGACCTGTTGAAGAGGGAATGTGCTTAGATGGACCCATCTGTCCGTTTGTCCCTCCAACTCAACAGCCCCCTCCTAGAGGTCCATGGAGCCCTAAAGAGTTTCAGAGGACACACTATGAAAACCTTTAAATTTGATGATCTCTAAAATCACTAAGCAAGCCCATTTTTCTGCCTGAGATAATGTACACATTTCAATTCCTCCTGTCTAATCTTCTTTTAAGTCAGTATTTCTCAGATGGTCAGTAGTCCCCTGTATCAGGGATACTGCAGATGCTTTATTTAAAACGCAGTTTCCATGGCACCACCATAGTCCTTCTGAATCCAAATCTCCAGGGACCAGGCCAAGATTCAGCATTTTGAACAAGCACCTCTTCTACCAATTGATGGACATCCACTGAAGTGTTTGGGTCCTCTCTAATTATTTTCACAGACCCTCACAAATTACTTTATTCTGGAACTTTTATTACATCTGTCCTTCTGAATGACCAGGACGAGGAGAAAAAAAAAAATCACATAGTCAGATAAATGCATTGAGGTTTGGCAAATGGAAACAAATCAGTATGATCTCCAGGGACCCTTTCCCAGACAGAACACCCTCGTGGCCCCTTGCTCTGCAACCCCATAGTTTGTATCCAGAAGAAATCGTCTATGCATTTCTCTTTCCTTCTGGAGTGGTGCCGATAACTTCAGGAAGTATTTACTGAATTATCAGTTTTCTTATTAGTATATTAATGGGTTCTTGGGAGCTAGGAGTGAACATGCCCATAAAATTGCCAAGGGAATTCATTTTAGACTTTGGAAATATGATAAATTCTTGTCAACTGCAAAAGAAATGGCCATTCATTCATTCATTGTTTTTCCCCCACTCAACTAGCTTGGCAGATTCATTGGTACATAAGATATTTCCTCTGCTTTTTTTCCCAGCTTTATTGAGATATAATTCACGCCCCATATAATTCACCCATTTAAAATGTAAATTAGATTATGTTTAGTATATTAAGAGTGTGCAACCTTCACCGTATCAATTTTAGAATATTTTTATCACCTCAGAAAGAATTCTTGTACTCTTTAGCTATCACCTCTCAATCCTCCATCTCCTCAGCCCTGAACAAGCACTAATTTACTTTCTGTCTCTGTGGATGTCTATTCCGGACATTTCATTTAAATGGAATCATATAACATGTGGTCTTTTGAGACCAACTTCTTTCATTTAGCATAATGTTTTTGAGGTTCATCCGTGTTATAGCATGTACCAGTATAGTAGCCCTCCCTTATTTTCAGAGGATATATTCCAAGACTCCCGGTGGATACCTAAAACTGTATCCAAGACTCCCAGTGGATACCTAAAACTGATGAACCTATACACAGCTGACCATTGAACAATGAGGTGGGTAGAGGTGACCACCTGTGCAGTTAAAAATCTAAGTATAACTTAAGTTGGCCCTCTGCATATTTGGATTTCTAACTGCAGACTGAAAGAGTTGACCCTTGAACACTGTGTTTAAGTGGACTCGTGCAGTTTCAAACCCCTGTTCTCCAAGCGTTTCTTTGTTTCTATACCTACATGCCTATAATAAAGTTTAATTTCTAAATTAGACACAATTATAACAATGTTATTGTTATAATTGTTTGAATGTTGATTTAGAAATTGTTAATTTCTAAATTAACAATTATAACAATATACTGTAATAAAATGTGGTTTCTCTCAAAATTTTATTGTACTGTGCTCACTCTGCTTGTGATGACGTGAGATGATACAATGTCTACGTGACGAGATGCAGTGAGGTGAATGACATAGGCACTGTGACATAGCCTTAGGTTATTATAAGGGTGACTTGAATACAAGCACTGTGATACTGAGATAGTTGATCTGATCATTGAGATGGCTACTAAGTGACTAACAGGTGGAGAGCATCTGCAGCATGGAGATGTTGGACAAAGGGATGATTTACATCTAGGGCAAGATGTCTCGAGATTTCATTACACTGCTTAGAATGGCATGCAATTTAAAACTTATGAACTGTTTTCTGGAACTTTTCATTTAATATTTTCAGGTCACGGTTGACCACAGGTAACTTAAACCTCAGAAACCACGGATAAGGGGGATTATGTACTTCATTCCTTTTTATGGCTGAATAATATTCCATTGTATAGATAGACCATATTTTGTTAATCTATCTATCAAACTGATGGACATTTGGATCGTTTCCACTTTTTGGCTATTCTGAATAATGCTGCTATTAACATTTGTGTGCAGGTATTTGTGTGGACATGTTTTCTTTTCCTCTGCTTTTAAGGGGCTCCCAGTCTAGCCAATATAGATGCTAACACAGAACCTACATAATTAGGTTGAGAGGATGGTGCAACATCCTGAGAAGTACAGGCAGCACACTGTCATGGCTAGAGCCCCTGCTTCTGCCATTATTAACTGCATAATCTCAGGGGCAAGTTTCTTCACCTGTGTGTCATGTATAAAAGGGGATCAATATTTTCCTTACCATATAGGACTGCTGTGAGGATTCCATGAGAATATGCATGTTAGGCACTTAGCACCAAGCCTGGCACACAGTAAGGGCTTGATAAAAGTTTGCCATTATCATTTTCATTCTGGAGAGTCCTCAGAGTAAGTCTGCTAACCATGCACTATAGCAATAGTAAAGTTGTCATTCATTCAACAAAAGTTTATCAAGTGTTTATTCCAAACTTGGCACTGAGAGAGAAGTACAGTTGATCCAGATTCAGATCATACTCCCAGGAGTTTAGAATCTGTAATCTGAATGGCAAAACCCACTGGCATATGTCACCTCCAAATATTGTGAAATTGAATACCTACATACTGATCACAGATTCAACAACTGTCAAGATTTTACCATATTTACTTCCTCTCACTATATGTTAAATTACTGGCTAAATCATTTTATAATTATAGATATTCCAACATTTTCGCCCTAAACGCTTCAGCATGCATTTCCAAAACTTAAGGAATCTCCTCCATAACCACAATACACTTACCACACCTCACAAAATTAATAATTTCCTTATATCCCAGTTCACAGTCAGATTTCCCCCATTGTCTAAAACCACGGTCTTAACAGTTTTTTTTTTTTTTTTAATGAACCAAGAAATAATCAAGAACCACATGCTCATGGACATGGACAATGAACTAGTGGTTACCGAGGGTGGGGAGAGGGGAGGGGAAGGTAGGCGGGGGTGTGGAAAAGAGAAAAAAAATTTTAAATCATTTCTTCCATTTAAAATAATTAAATACATACATACATATATACATACATACATACATACATACATACATACATAAAAAGAACTACATGTTTCATTTAGTTGTTAGACTCATATCTCTTCAAATCTAGAATCTCCTCCCTATTGCTTTTACTTTTGTTTTCATGACATTGACTTTTAAGAGATCATGTCAGTTGCCTTATAAACTGTCCCACATTCTGGATGTCTAATTGCTTCTCTGTTATTTAACATGTTCCTCTATTTTCTGAAATTCCTGTAACCTGAAGCTAGCTCTAACAGCCTGATTAGATTCAGACTCAACATTTTTGGCGAAGCCAAAATAGGTGAAGCTGTGTAGTCTCCTGCATTGGAGGCATGTAATGCTTAGCTGTCCCACCACTGGTGATGCTAAGTGTGGTCCTTGGGTTAAGGTGGTGACAGGCAGATGGAGGCAGAAGGAACTGGGAAGGATGGAAAAGTCTTACAGGCAATGACAATAGAATAGGGTTTTATTTTTATTTTATTTTATTTTTTTATTATGGTGGCATCAGTTAATGAAATCCAGTAAGTTTCAGGTGTATGAACAGGGTTTCAAAGGGTTTGTGGGAGCCTATGGGGTGGAGAAAAGGGAGGGGAAAGGTTTCCCGGGTACACAGGGAGGCACAGAGTGACGAGCTTCAGGAAATAGGAAGTGATAGGCAAATGTGGTTGAGAATTGTTATAACAACAGGCACTTAGGAAAAATTTACTGTGTTCCAGGAACTATGCTAAGTGACTCATTTAATTCCACACATGGTCCTATGAAATATGTACTACCGCCCCATTTTAAGGGCACGTAAATCAGGGTTTAGTGATATGCAGCAACTTGCCTAAGGTCACATAGCTAGAAACAGGAAGATTCAGGATTTAAATCCCAGGGCCTGACTCCTGAGCCTCTGCTTTTAAAATCACAAAATTCTAAATAAACGGAAAAAATAAAATCATAAAATTCTACATTAGGATGATAGGGCAAATGAGATGGAAAGTCAGGTTAGGGGTAAGTGGAGGCAGGCCTTCTCAGCCAAAGGAGTTTGGATATTATTCCAGTGGCAGTAGGAGTGGGCATGGGTGTGCCTGAGAACACTCACCGGCTACTCTGGGAAAGATAAGTGGAGAGGTACTGGGGTGACCTATTGGGAGGAAGGCTGGGCACCCCCTCCAGAGAGATGGGCCCCAGAGAACAGAGATCAAGGGAGAAATTTCAAGCACCTCCTCAATCTTTTGCAGACTCTCTCTGTGGGCATGGTGGGGTGGGGAGTTCAGGAAGGGGTGGGGCTGCTTTCCCCACTGGACACCCCAGCCCTTCCAGTGCCCAAACTGGGTGCTGGGTAGACACAGACATCCACGGACCCCAGAGCACCAGGAACAACTAACTCATTTCCACCACATCATCCTGAAGGCCCAGCATCCTATGGACCGCATCCTGTGGGTCATGAGCTGCGAATACTAGGTGAGAGGCCCAGAGAAGGGAAGCGACTGGCCCAAGATCACACAGTGAGGTAGAGGCAGTGCTAGAATCCAGTCATGCCTCTTGATTCCAAGTCCCCTGTTCTTTCAGGATGGAGTTAATTTCAGAATCAAAGAGGAACTAAGACACAATGGCTGAGGACTAGCCTCAGGATGCCTGAATACTCCAGGAATCCTTCCTTTGTTATGTATTTTTGCCCTTTTGGGAATCTTCTCTGAAGGACCTTCTCTGAAGGACTGGGTTTGCTGGAGGAAGCGAAGGCTCCAGGCGCCCATCCTTGGGTGTCCTAGAGCACAGCCAGTCGGGGAGGGGCGAGCCCATCGTGCCAGGGACTCATGGTAGTGGCGGTGGTGGTGGTACTGGTGGCTGTGGTGGCACGGAGCCTGGGCTCTGCTGCTCATCCTTCGGCCAAGGCAGGGAGGGTGTGTGGAAGGCGTGCGTGCACACTCTGTGACCAGGCTGCCTGGGTTCCAATTTCTGCCCTTGTACTCATGAGCTGTGTGACCTAGAGTAGGTCATTTCCCTTCTCTGCGCTTCTGCTTCTTCATTTCTAAGTGGGTGATGATAACAGTGTTTCAGAGTCTTGGATGTGAGGATTAAATAACGTAAGGAGTATTTAAGGGCATCGTAAGGCACTTGCCCACACCATAAAGGTTGGTTATCACTGTTAACTAGGGAGTCAGCAGGCTTGGGTGCCTATTGACTTACCTATGAGTTGGACAAACCTTCCAGAGCCTGCCTAAAACCTGCCTCTTCATGAAGACCACCCAGATTAACTGCACTCATTTTAAAGCCTATCCTGATTCCCAGAATTTAAAGCACAGCTGGTATTTTCTAAATGAACTGTAATTGGGATAGGGGAGAGCAGTCTGTGTACCCCTCCCCACCACACTAACCTAGACTCAGAGGCCTGGGGGTTGTAGTCCAGCCTTCAGCTAGCTACTTGCTACTTGCTTTTGGGTAAATCCCTTCATCTTTGTCACTTAGTTTGCTAGATAAAACCGGGTGATAATCCCTCTTTTACCTGTTTCGTAAAATGAAAAAAAGTCAGATCCCTGACTATATTGAGAATGGAAGGACAAACAAAGTGTTTTTGCAAAGCATATTTATAACCTGGAAAAATGATGCCAATATACGGTGTTTATTTTTCTATTCTGAATTTAATTTACTTAAAAGGTTTATGAAAAGATGCATTAATGCATCCTCATGGTAAAACATTCACGGTGTAATGTTAATCAGAAAAGGGCAATTGTATATGAAATGCGACCCAAACTTTGTTTTTAAAAAATATAAATGACAAAGAATAAAGATAAGGAAATCCACCAACGTAGTGCTGGTGTTGCCTCTGGGTGGTCGGATTATTGGTGATTGTCATCTTCATCTTTATTTTTCTATATTTTCCAAATTTTTCTAATGAGGAGATATATATATATATTTTCTATAAACAAAAAAAAGCTACAATTACTTATAAAAAAAATAATGTGTTCGAAAACATTCAAGGCTCAGCAAAAGCAACTTAGATGTCACCTATATATGAGTAATCAGAATCCTTTAAGATTAAAATTCTGCCTTTTAGAAGCAGCCTGTCCCCCAATCATGGGTCAGCCTAGCGTTTTTTTCTCTTTGAACATGCGGAGCTCCCCACTCCTCTGGCTTCTAGAACATCACCAGCCTCCTTGGCCTGAAGCTCCTTTTGAAGTCAGGGGAGGCGTGGGCACTGCTCTGTGGAGCTGAAGAAGCCCCCGGAAGTCTCTGAGGTTACCAGCTTACTTAGCCGAGGAGTCCTGTTATCTATCAGTGTAAAAGTCAGCCGTGGCCTTTGTAATCTCTGGCTTTTTGGGTTATTGTGCCCCTTCTGTATGTTCCTTATAGGCCATGAGAACCTTCTTAGAGTTCCCCAAAGCCTTACTGAACCTAGAAGCTCAAAAACCTTCAATGGCTCCTCATTTCCTTCAGGGCCGATACTGATCAACTTCCTTAGTCTGATATTTAAGGGCCAGTAGAATCCAACTAACTTTCCTGACAACTCCCACGTGTCAATCAAATGGTCTGCTAGCCAGCTGCACAGCCAGGGCAGGAAGGGTCCAGACAATAGTGAGAGAAGAGAGCTGAGTGGAAGAATCCAACAGGGAAAGGTAGGGACTGCGGCAAAATGGAACAAGCACAGTCCTTCTAAAGGAATTGTCATTTCTCAGTGCCAGTCAATTGTTGTCTGGTGGGATCTTCCAACTTTCTTCCAAGAGAATCAGGAAATCTGGATCTTCATGTGAAATCTCCTAATTTTTAAACATTGGCAGCTAATTCACCAAACACATTTGGCCAGTCTGCTGATCACAATTTGTGACTTGTCATAAGAACACATTGAACTTTACTCCCTCTGTACCTCTGCTTTTGCTGTTTCCACTGCCAAGAACACCCTCCTACTCATCTGGGTTGAACGAACTCCACATTTTCTCTTAGATCCAGCCCAACCACCACCTCTTCTGTGAGCATCCCTGGATGGCCTCCGCTAGAAGTGAAATCTCCCTCCTTGGAGCAGAACCGATCGTTTAGCTCTGTGCCTATCCATTTCATGCCATAGTTATTCCAATGAGTCCTGCCTCTCCTGTCAGACCACGAACTTCTCAAATATATAACACATATTTATGGAGCAGCTGCTTTGTTGCAGACACCGGGCTAGGCACTAGGGATACAGCCTAGAACAAGATGGATAGTCTTTGCCTTGATGGATTAAAAACCTAGAGCAGGGGACAGATTTTCAATAAATCATTCCACAGCTACCTAATTCGAATTGTGATGCGTTTGATGGAGTCAAGAAAGTTTATAAAAGGAGCTTAATCCAGGCAGGAGGATTGAGTAGCTCATGAGGCAGCTTGAGGAAGCACTAGCTCTTGGGTGGCCACATCAGGCTGCACAGTTTGTATACTGCACAAAGGTAACCAGCTGAGAGGGCAGGCGAGAGCTGAAATCCAGTTCCTGTTTCCTTGCCCAAGCTGTGCCTTTTTCTGCTTGGCAGAAAGGCGCTGTATAGACTAGCAGGGGCAGCATTTAGTTCTTCCATTCCTCTCCCCCACAAAAGCTGCTCTAAATAAATTTAGAATCTAAGTAGAATCAATGACTTCCCTACATACATGCGGCCTCAAGAGATGTTCCCTGCTCTCCCTTTCTACCAGAAAATACCTTCTAAATTCTTACTTTAGAGACTTTGAGGATGAAGGAAGGCATCTCTGAGACACAGGAGCTGAGACTGAAGGATATGAAGGAGGCAGGCAGATAGGAGTATGAGGAACAGCATGTACGAGGCCTCTGAGGGGAGGAAGTACCATGGCTAAAGTACCTAATAAGTGGCCAGTGTGGCTGAAGTGTGGACAGAGAGGGGGAGAGTGGCGAGGGGTGGGCTGGGCAGTGACCATACCAGGCATGGCCTGGAAAGCCACACGAAAGGGTTCAATTCTTATCCTGAAACGTATTATTTATGCCCCTCTCTAATCAGCTGCTTACAGGTGCCCATGGGTGCTCCCAGAGAGTACACAACAGAAACCACCTTTACAGAGCACCTAGTGTGAGCCACACACTGTCTAAATGTCCAGTTCATTCTTCGTTCTGTATCCTCCTAAGGAAGTATTTTCCGATTCCAACTGAACAGATGAGAAAATTGAGGCACAGAGAGGATGACCTGGCTATTAAGGGGAAGTCAAGGTTATACGTCTGAGATTCCGAGCCCGAGCCCCGCCTCTTAGTTACCATGTAGCGATGACTCTCATGAATAAACAAACAGAAGGCATGAGGAGTCTTGAGCCTTGCTACTCCAAGTGGAGACTGGGGGCTTCGTGCATTGAAATCACCTGGAAGCTTGTTAGAAATGTAGAATCTCGAGTTCCATCCCAGTCCTACTGAATCCAAATCTGCATTTTACAAGAGTCCAGTACACACCACAAGCTGAGAAGCACTAGAGAGTAATGCAAGCAATAATTGCCTTTGCAGCCCGTATACAACAGCCTAGTGTTGCAAAGGCCAGGTCTCCGAGTGACCCGAAAACAATTTATAACCAAATTTGCCAGAATTGCCAACTGTTTTATTCATCCGCCTGCTCTAGTTCTGTCTTCTATTGCGACTCTAAGGGAAAGACTATGAGAAGCTACCATCGACTTCAGTGAGGGGATGCTGTACACTCTGCTTCTGCCCAATTTCTTAGTATGGATCTGCCCTCATCCAGGAATAAATGTAAAGCTGTTTGACCCTTCTCCTCGTTAATCACTGCTCCAAATCATCCTCCACCTGGGGCCCACTTTGATTGCTAGATCACTTTCTGGGACCTGCCTTTAACAAGGCAATGTCCTTTCTCAGCCTGTATACCAAAGGAGCTGGATGATTTGGTAGAAAAGATTAGTGGACGAGGAAAAGCTGGGTTCTCAACTTCAGCATTAAGAGTGACTCTGGGACAAACTCTCATCTCCAGTTCCCCATTTCCATCTGAAGAATGGACTAGATTAGGGTCACTAGATTGAGGGCTTGTCAGGGAACATAAAGGAAGTTCAGGGGCCTAGGTGAGTAGGAGGGAGTGGTGGGGACCATGGCAAACGAGAGGGTGCCAAGTCCTGACTAAACCTGCAGCCCCACTCAGCACTGAGCTATCGTTGTCACGGGAAACGCGGGTCCAATGTTGGCATATATTCTAATTTTAAAAGAATTGGTTATCTGAGTCCCCTCCTACGAAATATCGTATGCTGTTTACACACTGCCATCTGGTTAAAACTTATTAAAACAAACAACCAAACAACACTCTGTGGGCCAAATAAAGATCAGATGCTGCTGGCCAGATCTGCCCGTGGGCCGCCCATTTGCGACGCCCGGCCGGGATGCCGCCCTGATGTCATGTACGGGTGTGTGATTCCATCCTACGTGTGGTTCGAGAATGCTGCAAAGCGGCTTCGGCCGGGGCGGTGGACTCCTTCCCCACCGCGGCCCTGGCCCGCAGCCGCGCGCCCTCCCGGGCCTCTCCGGGAGAGGGCCGTGCGCGGGGACTCCGGCCTGTGGGTGGCGGCGGTGACCGGTCGCACAGCGTCGCTTTCTTCACACCCTCCCTACCTGAACGGCTGCTCTCCCCGCAGCTCCGCAGCGATGACTCAGCCGGCGGCGACTCGGGCGCAGGGGGAGGGGAGGGCCCAAAGTGGTGGCAGAGAAAGGGAGGAGGAAGGGGGAAAGAGGGGAAAGGGAGGAAGGGAGGGGGGAGGGAGAAGAGGAGGGGGGGAGGAGGAGCCTGGGGAAGCCGAAGCCCCAGCCCCGCCTCCTCGTGCTGCAGGCGGCGGTCCCGCGGGGCTGGGATTTGGGGGTGGGGAGGGTGAAGGGGTGCGGGGTGAGGGGGTAAGCGGGTCGGAGAATAGCAGGCGGGGTGGGGCAGGGGTGGAGGAGGCAGAGTGGTGCGCTACCCCTAGCCCTGGCGTTCGCCCCCATCTCGGAGTGACCGTGTGAACACGTGGTTCCCAGCCTCACCCACAGGCCAGCCCTTCCGC
Organism: Pteropus medius; assembly: GCF_902729225.1. Classification (NCBI taxonomy): domain Eukaryota; kingdom Metazoa; phylum Chordata; class Mammalia; order Chiroptera; family Pteropodidae; genus Pteropus; species Pteropus medius. The sequence continues at coordinate 21,095,585 of NW_024349802.1, read as the reverse complement.
GTGGGATTAGTGCTGAGGAACGCACCTTAGACACGGATGTTTAGTGAGCACCTCCTAGGGGAGGCCTTGCGGACTGGGCAGTCAGGGACAGATGCGTGAGACGGAACCTTGCTTCCCGGGGGCTTGCAGGGGAGAGAGAAAACCCACAGCGCGTATCCACAAGTCGAAATTTAAAGGGAGAAATGACGTTATAGGCGTAAAAAAAATAATAATAAAAAAATAAGGGATTGTACACTGACAAGGTCCTTGCAATCTGTGAGGTCAACCAAGGGTTACCTCGCCTAAAAATAAATAAGAAAAATAAAAGGAGAAATGATCCTACTGGGCGCTTTTTGCTGGGCTACACAAGGAGCTGTAACACGAGGTTGAATTTGGAAGGTGCCCGCCCCAAGGAAGTTTTCTTACAAATTTTTTTGTAATATAAATGAATAGATGAATGAATGAAATGTGCCATGGGAGGATGTCCCTGTGGCTATGAGGGGACAGGTAGAGTATTTTTTTTGTGTCTGGGATGACATATAGGAGTGCATGTGTGTCTTGAATGAGGTGTGTAGGTATGAATGCTTATTGTTAACAAAAATTCAGTGAATGAATTTGAAGATCTAATTGGCTTTATTGAGCAATTTGTGAATTGGGCAGCACCCCATTTGCAAGTAGAGAGGAACCCTGAGAAACTACAAAATGGAAGATTTTTTCTAGGCAGAAAATGAGCCGGACAGAGAGTTATTAGCAAAAGAAGAGAGAATTGTTTCAAGCAAGGTTACCTTCCCTTAGGGTTTTGTGAGTGTGTGTGTGTAAATATCTTTGTAAGTTCGTGACCAGGGCTGGAGTGTGTCTTGAGGGAACATGTCTGTGTCTGTGTGTATAAATAAGAATGTATGGATATACTGCACGTGTTTGGACTTAAGGGTTGGGCTGGTCAAGGCACTTCTTGGAGGAGGAGGTCCTTGGGGGCTGGGGTGGGGACTGTGGAGGTAGGAAAAAGCCCAGTATATGCTGGTCCAGTGACCATTCCAGAGCAATGGGAGGCAGGGTGAGCATAGTAGCCTGAAGCAAGACCCCAGCAGGCCTTAAAGGCCAGAACCCATATTCTTGGCCTCCTCTGGCTTCCTCTGTCCTCTCAAGTACGTGGTTGGCTTCTTGTGGCCGGGCTCACAGTCCACCTTATCAGTGCTCCTCTGCAGAGCAGTGTCCTTGGTAATTAACAATAGCAACCTTGTGGAGCATTTACTATGTGCCTACTTCAGAAAAGCACTTAACCCGCATTGGTTCAGTTCTGTGAGACAGAAACTTGGTATCCCCAATTTCACAGAGGGGGAAAGCGAGGCGCGAAGTGCTTGTTCCTGGTTACATGGCTGGCAAGGGTGCCTCGGACTCCAGAAGCAGCATGCCCACTCATTTGCTAGACCTCCGTCTTAAAACCTGGGCACTATGAACACTTGGGGCTGCAGAATTCAGCGTTGTGGGGCTATCCTGTACACTGTAGGATGTTCAGCAGCACTAACCTCTGCCCACCAGATGCCAGTAGCACATCTCTCCCCATTTGTGACGAGAAAAAATGTCTCTAGACATTTCTAAATATCTCCGGGAGACAAAATCGCCCCTGAGAACCACTGTGCCAGATGTTCCTTCCTTCCTGGATACGTGTTTTCCAAGGGGGCTGTACCATCTCCACCCTATCCAAGGCTTCAGCTGTCCTTTCGCAGTGATCCTCACTCCCATGCAGGTAGTGCCACAGTCAGAGGAGTTACTGGCTGGGCCACCTTGCCCAGCAGCTCAGCCTCTCTGAACCTCAGTCAAAGAAAGCACAGGGCTCAGCACTGCCTAGATACCTTTATAGCTCTTATTATAATTTGAGTCGTGGAGGTTCTCTGGGGTCAAAGCCAGGAGGCAGAGGGCCCTAAACCAGCTCACCGCCTCTGGCCCAGATTGTTGGATGCTGCCAGTTCTGCGAATTTGCTTTCTTAGTTCAGCAAAAGGAATACAATGCTACAGTGCTGGGCCACAGCTGGTCCCATTTAATTCTATTATATCTTAGGCTGTTTTATCTTTGCAAATAAAACACTGGACTTTCCCCACCAGCAGAACCTGATTGTAATGAGCAAGTGTTACGTTGTTGCTGGAGCAGGTGCTCAGGAAGGGCAAGGCAGAGTCAGCCTCAGGGTTCTGCGCATGTCCAGCCCCTGGCAAGGTGTCCATGCTGCTGTGAGGCTGGCCACCTTCACCCGGTAGGACCTGAGCAGCTGGTGGAGGAGAGGGCAGTAGCTCTGCCACATGCATAGGAAGCCTGAGACTCCTGCTACTGACAAGACACAGGTGACCATGGCCACAGAGGACTTCCATGCTACCTTTGTCTCTACCACTCAGGGAAACTCTTCTCCTGACTGTGTTCCTTTGCTGTGACACTTCTTCCTCTGTTCCTTCTATTCTCCTGCAACCCCGACAGTGTCCCCGATGTTTGCAGGGCCCTCCCTCCACTCCTCTTGGGGGTCTACAGAGCGGAGTGGTTAAGGGGAGGGGTTCTGGCACCTCCTCATCTGAGTCTCTGTGATCTTGGGCAAAGCACTAACCCTCTCTATGCCTCGGCTTCCTCATTTCTGAAATGGAGATACTGAGAAGCCCTATCCGGCAGGATTAAATGAGATCGTGAAAGTGAAGCATGTTAGGCATGTCGTAAGCCCGTCGTAAATCACAGCTACCATTATTGCTACTATTCTTGATTAACCATGAAGTGCAAATGAGCGCTTTGCTAATTACCAGGCACTGTGCTAAACTCTGGACACTTTTATCATCTGATCCCTTTAACAGTTCTATGAGGAAAATGCTATTATTCTGCTCACAGCAGGGAAGAGGAGGGTCTGATGTTGAATAACTTACCCAGGGTGACAGAGCTAAGAAGAATGTGATCCAAATGTCGGTCCCACAAAGCCTAACTATCCTGATCTCCACTGAAAGCAGATTTCACCATAGGAAGAAGGGGCTCCTCTCTGGCTGGTGTGTCCCCAGAGAAATTTGAGAAGCCCAGGTAAGAAGGTGAGGAGGGGCCTGGGCAGGAAGGGTTTGTGCTCAAAAGGGGTGAAGTTTCCCTTTTTCAGCTGTTGATGAAATGACCTAGCCCAGCGGTCTGTGGTCTCATACTTCCAAGAGAAGTTGCCAAGTTTTCACTGGGGCGTAAAGTTTATTTTTATTACAAGCCAGGGTATATATAGTTCCAGTGCTTTTAGTATGAATTAGATCGTAGGAAAAGTGCCGAAAGGCATTTAACTTGCTGCAAGTCAGAGGACATTTTAGAGTCGATGACAGAGAAAGATGGTGTGTTTACCAAGGGCTGTGAGAACCTGGCCAGGGGAGTGTGTAAGAGAGGATGGTCTGTGCAGAAGGGCTCGTTCTTCCAACACATGGGCCAAAGGGGACAGAGAGAGCCATGTGATAACTTTTTTTAAATAAGAAATTTAAGGCGTTGTTTTTCCTTGTACTGTGATTATGTAGTTTATTAATTATTTATTGCTATGTAGCAAATTACCCCACAATTTAGTGGCTTAAAACAAATATTTACTATCTGACATTTCCTGTGGATCAGGAATTCGAGAGTTATTTAGCTGAGTAGGCTCTGGCTTGGGGTCTCTCATGAAATTGCCATCGAGATGTCAGCCAGGGCCAAAGCCATCTGAAAGCCCGACTGGAGCTGGGGGACCCACTTCTAGGGTGGCTCCCTCACATGGCTGTGGGCGGAAGTCCTCGGTCCTCCACTTGTACACCTCTGCAGGGCTGCTTCAGCATCCTCACACATATCCGAGGCTGCATTCCATAATTTGCTGAATATCCTGTTGCTCCTACAGGTTGGCACTGCTCAGTGTGGAGGGGGACCGCACAAGGACGTGATTCATGGAGGTGGAAACCCTGGGACCGGGAGGTGGCCTACCATGGTCATCGTTGCCGACTTGTTCACTAGTCTATGGGAGAGTCTGGGTTTCACGTCAACTCCAGTGTCCCCTGACACTGAAAGTTCATTATTTGTGCCAGGGGTCAGCAGGGCACAATGGTTAGGGAGCATGAATCTTGCAGCGAGATAGAACTGGGTTCAAGTTCCGACTCTCTTATTGGTGACTCTCTTGAGGACTTTAGGCAATTGGCTTAACCTCTCTAAGCCTCAGAGTTCTCGAGTTTAATATGGATTAAGATCGATTTCATAGGGCCGTCAGGGGGATGAAATATAGGATGACAGCACAATGATAATAGGAGTCAGGTGTTCTGCCAATGTTTACTCATAGGCTTGTTATTAGTAGTGATAACAATAAATAATAGTTCCTATTGTGAGCAACTATTATTGCCACACTCTGAAGCTTGGAGTAATTAAGAACCTTGTCCAAGACACACAGCTAGGAGAGCTGGGACTCGAACCCAGGTCTGCCTGTCTCCAAAGCTAAACTCTTGGATAACTTGCTCTTTCCACTTACCAGTATGTAATGATCTACACAGCACATGGTTCTACCTCCTTCCTTCTTTTCTGCCCTTTTTTGGCTGCTTAGTAGGATATGGACATACCATCATTTATTGGATACTAATTTCTAATTCGTCGCCATTAACAGTGAGGCTTCAGTGAGCAAATTTGTTGGCCAGGCATTTGTCCAGAGCTCACCGTGTGAGATGCACTAGGTACTTGACATAGGAACCTCATTTAATCCTCCACTAGCGCAAAGACACTTGACTTGGAAGTAATTCTTTCAGGCTCTCACTTGTCTGACACAGAGTGCCCTTTAAGAATGGACAGGCCCTTCCTTTCTCAGAGGGCTTGGAGTCTGCAAACACAGGTTTAACAAAAGGACAGCTCTTGGTGGGTTATCACCAGGCTCACAGCAGCCTGGGCTCATCAGACATGGCCCTGTATCAGTCAGGACAGGCCAGGTTATGCTGCAGTAACAAACAGCCCCAAGGAAGGAGCTTAAAATATCCGCTGTGGGATTTGCAATGGGCTTGGTTTTGTGTTTCCCTTACTTCAGGCCCCAAGTTGACAGAGCAGCTGCTAACTGGAATGCTCCCCATGGCCATTTCAGGAGGCAAGAGAGGATGTAGCCAATTGCATGCTGCCTCTTAAAGCTTCACTTGGAATTGATTCACTACTTTCTCTCTCTCTCTTTTTTCTTTTTTCTTTTTTGACTTAGCAAGTTACCTAGGCAAGCTTAATTCTCTAGGGGCAGGGATGTACATCCTATCATGTGCTCAGAATGGGGAATATTTGGTGAACAGCACTGATGACCACCACAGGCCTTGTCTTCTGATCATTAAGAAAAAGAGTCTGCTGATCCTAACCACATTTTAGGACAATTAAGCCCAGGCTAGAAGTGCCTGGGGGCCTCTTAGAATTCAATCCCCAAGGAAAGTCTGTCACCTCTAAACCCTCTGTTATCCCCTTAATCCCGAGGTTCCAGGAAGTAAGGAGAACAGAGAGTGTGGGTCCAGGGAAGTGGCTGGATTCCACATTGACTATGGGTGAGTGTGGTTGGAGCTGTGAATTCTGGACAGCATTAGCCACTGAGTGACTATGCGTCTGTGACCTTGGGCAGTGGAAAGGGCATTTGACTCCAGTCAATGTCAAAACTAGGAAAAGCCATCTGGAAACAACCTAAATGTACCTCAAATGGGATTTAATATACTAGCCAGAATACTAAATTCTAAAGAGAAATGATTGAGAATTTATACAAATATACCTCAAAAATATGATGTTGAGAAGGGAAAAAAAAAAAAACCACGTGGCAGAATATGTGCAGTTTGATACCATTTATGTAATTTGGGAACAAATACACTAAACAATACTACACATATCGTTCTTAATGCATATGCTACATATGATGGTGGATGGGGGTGGGGAGAAGGCTGGGACAGAGAATGGGGGGACAACGGGGGCTTCAACTCTATTTGTAACTAAAAAAATAAACACGAAGGATTAGGCAAATATAAGAAACTTTTAAGTTGTCATTTCTGAGTAGTAGGACTTGGATGTTCGTGGTGTTATTGTTTGTACGTTTTATATTTTTAGAATGAAAAAGGGGAAAGCGTGCTCAGTCTCCCTAGGTTTCAGTTTCCCCATTTCTAAAAAAAAAAGGAAATCGATCTTGAATGGTGGCTGATTATCAAACAATAGGACTTCACAGACTAATGACATTATGGGAAAAATCTAGGGAAGTGATAGGGACGTCCATTTAAAATTTTGCCCAGAATGGGTTTCAAAAAAATCAGTGATCATCTATTCTGACCAGGCTTTCATAAAAAGAAGAAACATTTTGATATAATATTAGTGGAAAGGGCACAATCTCAAATAGAGGGGCAAATCGAATTTTTTTCTTGTTTTCCAACAACTTATTTAGTAAAAGAAATGCACACTCATTGCAAAACATTAGGAAGATTTATCAAGAACAGAACAAAATTCATCCGCCCCTATTTTCACCACCTAGAGGGTAATTACTGTTAACCTTTCAGCTATTTACCTATTTACACACACACACACACACACACACACACACACGCGCGCGCGTGCGTGCACACACACACACGCACACACGATGTGTGTTTCTAATTTATACATGACTTCTTATTATAAAAGTACTACATTAGTGGGAATTTAGGGGAAAAAAGATAAACAGAAGAAAATGGAGGTATTAATAAATTGAGATTTTCCTCCCATATTCATTTTTCTCATTTCATCTTGAATTGAATCCCCCACCAGCCGTCAGACTTGCTGTGTAGGCAGATCTGACTCGCTCGATCAGGCTGTGCCCATTTTAAATTCCTGGGAGCCAAGGCTCAGAAAGAGGCAGGGACTTGCCTGAGGTCACCCAGGATGTCGGCAGGGCCAGGATGAGGCACTGCATGCAGCTTCCGATCCAGTCCTTCCCCCTGTTCAGTGTTCTCCCCACTGCACCCTGCTGCCTTCTAGATGAGAAGACTCAGGGGAGAGAGGTCTGGATGCCTGGGCCTTCTCGAGTTTCAGCTAGAACGCTGGCCAGCAAGAGTTCAGTCTTCCCACTGCACAGATGCCATAACTGAGACACCACAAGGCTGAGGGTCCTACACCACAGGGAGTCTGTAGGGACTACAAACCCAGACCAGGTGACTCCAGGGTGAACCTTTTCCTACATTCCCACCCAGCCTCTTAACTAGCACAGAGTGAATCTTGTGTTCCTAGACTGGGGGCAAATGCCTGGATTCCTGGTGTTGCTCTCAGCCTCGAGGCTGGCAGGTTTGGGATTTATTCATACTTTCTCTACATGTCAAGGTGCCCTAGAAATCTGCTTGGCTGACCATGCCTATCCTTCAGGTGGAGAAAGGGGAAGCCCAGAGTGTCCCTGGGTCCAGTCCAGGGTCACACAGCAATTGACCACAGTGGAACCAGGTCCAAGGTCTGACATGTGTCTCTCTTGGCCAGTGTTCAACCACCTGCAGTTTGGCAGTGACCTCCAGCAGGCCAAGCAGAGGAGGGAGACACAGCCCTAGAGAAAGAGAATGATGCCTTTTTACCAAGCCCAAGGTCAAAGCCGCCTCCTTCCACAACGTAGCCAGTGCCTTGCATTCATCTGGCCTTTCTCAAACATTTGCTCTCAAGGCCCTTATATACTCTTAAAAACTATTGATGACCCCAAAGATCTTTGGTTTATGGTGGTTGTATCTATCAAAATTTACTGTATTATACATTAAAGCAGATATTGAATAAATATTAATGTGAAAATAACATTCTAACAATGTATTTTATGAAATAAACCATATTTTTGAAAACAAGAATTAACATTGCTTTACATTTTCCAGATATCTTTAATGTCTGACTTAATCGAAAATGGCTAGATTTCCTATCTGCATTCAGTCTGCTATGAGATATCATAACACATAGCCTCTGGAAAACTTCATGAGAGAATGAGCATAAAAAAAGCAAACAGCATCTTAGTCTTATAATGAAAACAATTTTGACTTCATAGATCCCCTGAAAGGGTCGTAGGAGTCCCCGGACCATATCTTGAGAATCATGATCTGAATAATTGATTTAATCTTCACAATAGCTCTGTGAGGTGAGTCCTGTTGTCATTCCCATTTTGTAGATGAGCAAAGCGAGGCTCAGGGAGGTTACTAGGCTTGCTTAAAGACACATAGCCAATGCGTGGTGGTGTCAGGATTTGAATTCAAGATCACTGACCCTGGGGAACTGTGTTTTTAACAGCAACACTGCTCCAGCTCCTACCTGATGGACAGATGTTGTAGGAGGGACGGATCAGGAAGGAGCCAGAGGTTCTGGGGTACCCTGAGTGGGGAGGGAGATATAACATGGTGGGTAAGAGTAGGGGCTCAGGAACAGTCTGCCTGGACCTCCATCCTGGCTCTACCCTGTACATGTGTGAACTAGGGTAAAGCATTCGACCTCTCTGAACTTCAGATACTCCCTCCGTAAAATGCGATAATAATGATGTGTACATTACAGGGCCTTTAGAACAATTAAATGTTAATTGCTGTAAATTATAACAGTGCTCAACAAATGCTGTATATATTATACATCTTTTAGTTGGTATAAATTTGAAAGGCAGGGCAGACTTGTAGCAGGGGTCCTGAAGGCAGGTCGAGGGGAGGGAGAAGGGGGCAGTCCGGAGGATAAAGGAGTGGCTCCGAGACTGGGGACATGTTGCTTTCAGGCGAGCAGAGACCGATGTTTGACTCCATGGATTTCGGGCATCCAAGCCTGCAGTGCAATGTGGTGTGACAGGTGGGCCAGCCTTGCGTGCCCCAGGGAAAGAAGCTAAATCCCTTGCTCAGAGTCACCAGCCTGGCTACCGGGGACTGAGACTGGGTCTCCAATTTCCAGCCTGGAAAAGCCACCAAACCACTTGCCTGTCTTGACCCCATTTCAGAGGTTGAAGCCTCGAGCTTGAGCTTCCTTGTTCTCCTGTCAGCCCAGCTCTAGAAAATAGTCTAGGAAATAGAACTACATTGCCAAAGGATCCTGTGAACCATCTTGCCAAACTGCCTTCTTTTCCTCTTAGTAGAGGAATAACCTGAGTCCCAGAGATGTGGACTGCCCACATCACTCAGCAAGTTGGGGACAGAAGCCCCAAGCTGTCTGGTGTCTGATTCAGGCTGTATCCACAGTGCCATGTCACCTTCCTCGCTCAGGAGGGGCTCATGACCCGGTGCTTTTAAGGGCAGCAGCTCTGGTACTCAACTGCCTGGTGAGAGTCCGAGCTCTGCCACTTCCTGGCTTTGTGACCTCAGGCAAGATGCTTAGCTTCTCTGTGCCTCACTATTTTTTTTTTTTATGTTTGCAATGGGAATAATAATTTTACCTCCTTCAATGGGCTATTGTGTGGATTAAGGTGAGTTGATCCCTGCAAAGCGCTTAGAACACTTCCTAATATTCAAATTCAGGGCTGCCAGTTAACACTGTGACCACATCACCAACATCATTGTCATCATAGAGGTCTGGAACACCACAAGGGGATACACTGGGGGTGTTCTCATAGCATGCTTCCCGCTTTGTGCAAGGCCCTAGGGAGAGATGCATAAAAGTGGAGCTGGGTTCTTGCCTCTGCATGGAAACTGATTCACAGAGTGATTTGGGACACGGCGTTTGCCATGTCTGGGCCTCTGGGTGCCCAGCTGGAATGAAAGAGCCTATTTAAAAGAAAATTCTATTATACTTCTTCAAGGGTCATGACATTCCACTGGCAATAATGACCATAGAAACGTGCATGGCTACTCACTGCAGTATTGTTTATAAGGTAACAGTAAACATTTAGAAATACTCTCAATGTCCTCCCTCTTAGGAGTTTTAAAAATAACGGATTAATAGCCTCAAAATGGAAATAATCCAAACGTCCATCAATAGGCAAAGGAAGACATGAAATGGTCCCTCCACGTGATGGAATGTTTCTCAGCAAAGAAAGTACCTACTACGGGCAGCACGGAATGCAAGTGGATCTCAAAAACAGCTTGCTGAGCGATGAAGGCTTGCCTCAGAGTACCTGTTGCATGACTCCACTTAAATGACCTTCTGAAAAAGGGTGATCTAAACTGCAGGAACAGGAAACAGTTCGGTGGTTGCCTAGGGCCGGATGTGGGGGCCAAGGGATTGATTACAAAGGGGCTTGAGGGAACTTTTGGGGGTGATGAAAGTGTTTCAGATCTTGATTATGGGAGTTGTTACACGAATGTGTGATTTTTTTGAAGGTCACTGGACTGTACTCTTAAACTGGGTGTTTTATTATATGCCAATTACGCCGCCATCAAACTGACTAAAAAATAGCGATTCGCTCATACAAAGAAGGCTCTGAATTTGTCAGAAGGAGTGAGCTATATCTTTGGCACCAATATGAAAGGAGGTCCATGTTACCGTTAATGAAAAATAAAGGCAAGTTATGGGACAGCGCTGGTGACATTGACAGTTATTGAGAGCTCGCTGCGGGCCAGGCTCGGGCTGCGTGCCTCACATTATTTTGTGTAATCTTGACAATAACCATGTGAGGTTTTGCAGATGAGAAAAGCGAGTCTCAGACAGATGAAATCACATGCCTGGGTATGAAGCCAGGGAGCCCCAGGGTTGGGCCCTGGAGCATGCTCTGAGCCACCACACCGTGCTCTACTGCATGATTCCAATAATCCGGTAAGTAAATAACAGTGTTATTTTCTGTGCGGAAAAAGAATCTGGAGAGATGACCCAAATTGGGCCCAGGGATCACATCTGGGGCATAGATTCATAGGCACTTTCACTTTCAATACCGTCTACTTCTGTTGTCTAATTTACTATAATATGCCTGAATTAGCTTTCCAATCAGAGAAAGCAATATAGATTTTTTTTTTTTAATTACTAAAAAAAAAGGTTTCTGTTTCCTATCTCATCTGCCTAGGACCTGGACACCCTCTCTTACTACTCCCTCTCCTAGATGGGGCCATGTGCCTGCCCAGAGAGCCAAGGTCTACTGATAAAGGCGAGGCCCTCTGAGCCCTATATCAGGCTGGAGCAGCCCCTGCAGTCCCAACCATCTGGTCCCCCAGGGAGGGTGGACCCTGTTCCAGAAATCAGCAGGGCCCAGAGATAACAGGAGCCACAGGGGGTATGGGGGCGGGGCAGTGGGGCCAGGGTCGGTAGCAAGGAGGTGGGGGGATGAGCCAGGCCATTGGCAGGGCTCTCCCCACTGGACAGGTGAGGCCGCTGAGACCCATAGAAGGTGTGATCTGCTCAGTCTATATTTGCCTGGTTCTGTCTGCCTCGGGCACATGTAATTCCCTCCCTGACCCTCAGCTTCCTCTGAGATTCCTTGGTTCCAGCCTGGTCCTTTTTTATAGACGTAACCTAGGCCCTGAAACCATTCTTGAGAGTCCCCAGTGTATGGGCAGACAGCAGGACGGACACGATGTCCTTGGCCTCCAAGCTCAATTCCAAGTAGATATATGGAGGCCCAAATGCACCCTCATGGCCCTGAGTACATGTGCACATGCCCTGCGGGCACGCTCACGTCTGCAGGCCCAAGGACAAGCCAAGCCATCCTGGGCCAGGCCATGTTTACATGTCCAAAGGTCAGACGCCGTTTGCCAGGGAGGGCTTTAGCTGGTGAGAGCTTACAGCTGTATCTCCAGCATGCAGATAATGTGTGCCCTGGGGAGAGGTAGGCAGCCCCAGGAGAGGGTGGGTGAGAATGACACCCCAGATTGCCCTCCCTGGTATAGCCCCTGCCAGATCCGCTGCCATGGGCTCTGCCTGGGAGATTCTACCTCCCCTGCATGTCTAGGAGCACCCTCAAGCCACTTAGCCTGGTTTCCCTGAGCCTATGCCTGCTCTGTATTGCCCACCACTGCTTTTATGCTACTGGGTTCTTTTACCTCCTTGAGCCTGTTTCCTCATCTATAAAATGGGGAAAATCACAGCTCTTACCCAACAGGGTGCAGAGAGGAACGAGGAAGCTAAGTCACCATGGGGTGTCAAGTGAGTGGCATCAGACAGGAGTCTCTAATTTTAGGGATAGTTCCATGTGCTGGAAGCCTCTTCCATTGTAAGGAGGCTTAGAGATCTCCCCTCTGTGTCTCGAAGTCATGGATGGGACCTAGAAGTCCCACCTGTCCCCTCTGGGTTTCTCTCCCTGCAGTAGTATTTCCCAGCTGCTTTCAAACCCTCCCTCCTCCCCGCACCTCCGTTTGGCAGCCCCCATCCTCACCGCCCCTTATAACGAATCACTCACATGTCTATGTCAACAAAGGCAACCTAGGGGCTTCCAGTCTGGTTGTCGTGATGGGATTCGAAATCTAGAAAAGTGGCACCTTTTCAATGTGTATGTGCCCTGTGCACGCACAGGCAGTGTACACCTAGCTTGAGTCTCTGACTGGGAGGGGACCGGGGACATTTTATCCTCTCATCATTATCCCCAGGACACTCTTAGTCATGCAAACTCTGACTAGTCACCTGTGAGGAGAGGGGAAGCTGAAGGTAGCTCAGTCTGTTACTAAAATAGTTGCCAAAAATGTCTTAATATTAAACTCCAAAAAGTATGAATGTTGATAGCCTCCAGGGTTGGCATTGCTGTGGGAGACGGGTTCCCTCCCACACTGTGCATGAGGCGAAAATGGGCACAACCCACCAGTGGGCATCAGCATCTCTATCGACACACAACCACACACACAGCCCATAAGTCAGGGAGTGCATGCCTGGGAATTCACAGGATAGAAATGCTACCTCAGAGGCATCTGTAAAAGGATGTTTGTAGACGTTTTATTTATTTATTTGTTTATTCGTTTATTCATTCATTCATTCATTCATTCATTCATTTATTGTAAAAGTATAACAATATTAGGAAGAATTTCAAATGACTACCCACAGAGGGTTGATTGCCTAGACATTTTAGACATTTTGTGACCCAACCATGCTATGGAATATTAAATAGCTGCCAGAAAACACAGATACCCATGAAAATATTTTCAAGATTCACTGGCAGGTGAAAGAGGCCAGTTGAAGAATAATATGTATGAACAGAATTCCGAAAACACCTAGATAAACAAAACTACTCTTTCTTGACAAATGTATATAGCAAGTCGGGTATATTGGCATGGACGATTCTAGAAGGACTCACACCAAATGATAAACTTAATTCGTGCCATTTTCTGTCTGATTAGGAAGTGACTTAACTCTCGGCCTCAGTTTCCTGTTTTGTAAGTTGGTAATAACAAACCTCATGGGGTTGTGCCAAGCATTAGTATAACTAATTATTATAAATCATTTGGCACATGATAAGCATTCCAGAAATATTTAGGGAAATAAGGCAGGAATCAATTTTCAGCTAAGCTTTAAGTGGTGGAGGCTTGTCTGCCTGTCTTTGCTGCCACCTAGTGGTCATGATTGAGAAAACATACGTTGGAACCCTTGCCTTAATCCTTTCTCTCTTCATTGAAGTCAGTTTATCCAGGGCCTACAAAGCATCAGGCACACACAAGTTTTGTGCCTTCGAGTTGGTGTCTGGCGGGCTTCAGTACGGTCCCATGCCGCTATGAGTCTCTGTTTTCTCATCTCAAGAATGTGGGTAATAACAACCTACCTCATGTTTGTTAAGGATAAAATGCAATAATGCCTGTAAAGCACTTACCACTGGCCCTGACACAAAAGAACATTCCAGGAATGGTAATTGTTGTTATTTACACACATTATCTCATTTAGGACATATTACATCCATTTCTTAGATTTCTTAGATGAGGCTCAGAGAAGTCATGGGAGCTTCCCCAAAGCTATTCAGTTAAGAGAAGGGCTGAGCTGAGAATCAGGTGTGCCCTGGGGCTGCCGCCCCACCTTTAAGATATCATCTCGCCTGCTTATCTGCAAAGGAGTTGTAAAAAGTTATTTTTACCACCACCAGCATCTGAATTTTGAATCCCACAGACCAGGAACATTTAAATGTACTCAGATGTACTGGTTATCTATCGCTGTAGGACAGATTGCCCTAAAACCTATTTTGTGTCTTAAGTGCCCTGACTGCCTCACCCTAGTCTGACCCTGCAGCTGGGCTGTAGTAATCTTAAGGCTTGACTGGGGGAACTGTCTGCTTCAAGGTCATGTGGCTGCTGGCAGGGTTCATCCTGAGAGCTGTTGGGCTGCCTGAGTGGCAGTTTGGTTCATCAAAGTATCCGTGCAAGGCAAGAAGGCAAGAACAGGTATCACCCAGCAAGGTGGAGACCACAATCTTGCGTGACCTAATCACGGAAGTGATCATTGCTGTATTCAAGTCTAGAACCCGAGTCACCAGGCCCAGCCCATTCTCCAAGGGACAGGATTACACAAGGGCTTGAATACTAGGAAGATGGGATCACAAGGGCCCATTCTAGAGCCTTCCTGCCACACCAGAGTTGCTGATGTTTCATTTGGCCAAAGAAGAACATTTAGAAAACCAACTCCCACCTCGGGTTACCATCATTCCATATAAAAAGTGGACCTTTTTACAACCAGATACAAAGAGAGAATCTCCGAATAAAGAACAGTCCCTTGCGATTGGAAAATGTAGCTCTATGAGAAACGCCCCACATGGTCCTGAGTTTTCTCTCTCAGCCCTGCTCCGCCTCCTGGCCCAGCACTGGGAGCCTCCTGCCTGGAGCTGGATACATACCAGCTGTGGGGATGCAAAGAGAGGAGAGGCCCACGCAGTGCCCAGCACTCAAAACACACTGGCTGAATAAATATGTGAATGAGAAACCTCACACGGAAGTGTCACATTTACCTCCAACTCTCAGACAAGGAAACCGGGCCCTGTAAAGCTAAGTGACGGGTATAAGGCTTCAGGGCCAGAAAGGAGATTAATATTTGCAGGGTGCTTTATGCGACAAAATCCCTTCCACATTCATTAGCCAAACCCATAGTCTCAATAGCCCCCGCCTGGAGGAAGAAGGTTGTCATTTCCCATTTTAGCACTGAACCAACAGGTCCAGAGAGGTTAAGCAACCTACACAGGGTGACTCAGTGTGGCCGTGGGGAAATGGACCCAGAGGAGGCCCAGGAAGTTCAAAAGGAAGGCAGAAGGGGGTACGGAGCCAGAGCAGACGGAGTAGGGGGTCATTTGGCAGGTCTGCCATATCAGAAGTTGATCCCGGGGGGTGAGTCTGATGTTGGTGCTCTTTACCACCTGGCCAAGGTTGCCAGCAGTCCATCTCCCTCCTACGAGGGGCGGCAGTCAGGGTACCCCAGTGAGAAGCCAGTAGACCCTAGAGCAAGGGGCCAAGTTGGTGTCAGACTCAGAGTTTTCCCGCTTCCCCTCGGTTCCTGCCAAACATGCCCCGCTCACAGGCCTTCCTCAGCTTGGCCCTCAGCTAGAAAGGGTGCTGCTTGCCTACGTGGTCCCTTTAACCGCATATTTCCTTGTCTGCCTACCCACGCCTTCCCTTCCTGAGGAGCACCCGCTGGAGCCTCTCTCTGCCTCCCCCAGCCCCTGGCAGAAAGCTTGATCTGTGACATCACTGAGACAACATGGCTCCCTCTGTTCAGTATTTACTGTACCCAGGAGTATCCACTCCCAATTAACCAACACACGAAATCCTGAGGAAGACGCTACTGTCATCTCTGATTACAAAAGAAAGAAACCCAGGAATCAAACGTTGACCAACGCAGCCAAATCACACAGTTAGCATTTGGCGCCACAGCTAGAATGTGGAAAGACCACATTTTAAAATCCTTATTCCTGCGTGCAAGCAAGGAATTGCGCTAACACTTTTATAGGCATTACCTCATTTAATCACCAGCACACCGTGACCACTGTCATTAATTTCGTTTTACCCACAAAGAAACTAGAGCTTAGCTAGACTAAGCGACCTGCCCAAGCTTGTCAGGGTAGAGAGTGGATGGAGCCAGCAGCCTGCCCTCTTTAGCAGACACTCCCCTGCCTGGAACACTGTGGACAGATGCACGCGGTCTCCAGACCTGCTGGGAGTCGGGGTCCTGCTTTCCAGTCCTCATTTGGTGGCTGTTGTCTCCGCTTCCTCTGTCGTGCGCTGTGGGTGGACCCTGCGACTATGGAGTTAATGTGCCTGGTTTGGGATCCTGGCAGTCATTCCGGTTCTGAGACACTGGGCAGGTCATTCAGCCTCTTTCAGGCTCAGTTTCCTCATCTGTAAAGTGGGACTAGCTCTGGTACTGACCTCACAGGCTGTGCCATAGTCTGAGGGAGAAGATGCATGTGGCTCCTAGCAAAAGCTGAAAATATGTTGTTGATGTTAATTATTCTTGCAGCTCATAGCACACTTTCGTATGCATTATTCAATTTGATTCTCACAGTAACATTGAAAGGATGTGTAGGGCAGGATTTATTATCCCTATAATTTCACCTGAGGCAGCCGAAGTTCAGAGGGTAAGGGTTTGTTCAAGGTCACAAGGTCACGAATCGAGCCTAGGCTAACCAACTCCCTTCACCATTCTAGCATTCTCTAGAACACTCTGTCCAAGGGAAACATAAAGCAAGCCATAAGTGTCATTTTCACTGTTCTAATAGCTACATTAAGAAAAGTAAAGATAAGGAGGTGAAAATAATTTTAATAAGACATTTTAGTTAATCCACTATATACAAATTATTACATTTTGATATGTAATTGGTATGAAATTATTAGTGAGATAATTTGCTTTCTTTTTTGGAATCAAATCTTTAAAATCCAGTTTGTATTTCATGCTTACAGTACACCTCAATTGGGATGCTAACTTTTCGCTGAAAATACTTGACCAAATTTGCTGTTGAAAATAGATTAACAAGCCCATGTTTCAGCCATACTTAAAAGTTTTTCAATAACTGAATCAAGTACCAGTTTTTAAATTTAAATATAGGTTAATTTAATAAAAATTCAAATCCACTTCCTCAGTTGCACTAGCCACATTTCAAGTGCTCAATAGCCTTGTGGCTGGTGGCTATTGTACTGGACAACTGCAGAAACAAAACATTTCTATTAACACAGAAATTTGTATTGGAAAGGACAGCTTCAGAATATTACCTCGTTTTCATCATTTTCTGTGTAAGTTGATATGGGTAAAAGACAATGATTGGGTAAAAGATGGAAGGCAGTTTTCAAAATACCGAAAACTGATCTCAAAAGGATAAGATAAAACCGGGCATAGTGTAATAACGAATATATTTTATGGAGAAACATTAGAAGTATACCCACTCATGCCAGGAAAAGACAAGAATGCCCACTATTACTGCTTCTATCCCAAACTCTACTAGAGATCCTGATTAATGCAATAAAATAAGCACACATGCACAAAAAAAAGGGAGCATAAATCTTTGAAAAGAAGAGAAAACTGTATTTGTCAAGGATTATATCAGCCATCTTAAAAATCCAAGAGAATCAACAGTTCAACCTTTAAAAAGCAATCTCAGATTTTAGCAAGTAGAGAGATATGAGACCAACCTGAAAAAATCAGTAGTCTCATTGAAATCCAGCAACAATAATGAATCATAAATATGTAATAGAAAAGAAACCACATTCCCCAAAGCAAAACCAAACCAAACAACAACAAAATCCAAATTATACATCAAGAAATAACCTAACTAAAAAACACCTTTACAAAAGCAATTATAAAATTTTACTGAAAGATGTAAAAATAAAAAAATCTGAATTATATAGCAAGATATATCCTGATCATGGGCAAAAGCTGTCAATTTTTTCCCAGTTTAATCTTTAAGTACTTTTTTCCCAGTTTAATCTTTAAGCAATAGAATCAAAACACCATCGAGATCTTTTGAAGAATTTAATACACTTACTCTAGAATTATAGGGATGAGTAAACATTAAGTCAAGAAATCCGTGAAACTGGAAGACCTAAGAAGGAACACTTCCTCTAACATATACCAAAATTAAGAGTAAAGGTTTGTTATATATAATTGAGACAGCACTCTCCAGGAATACACATTAAGAAAAGACAACGCAGAAGGAAACACTGGTCTTCCTGTTTTACTACTTTGGTCATAAAAAAAAACAAAAACAAAAACACAAATTAAAATGAGATAGTCTTTTATATTTGTCAGACTTGTAAAACCTAAGAATAACAATTCCAAGTGTCGAGGAGTATATGGGAAAACAGATGCTCTTGAAGCCGCAGGGGGGATGGTGGTGGTGGAGGTGGGTGGGGCCAGCTGATGCAGGAAGTGGGAATGAGTCAAACTTTCCCGGGCAGCGTTTGCTAATAGTATATATCAAAATGCAATGTGTCATACTCTTTGACCCAGAGGTTGCCTGTCCAGAATTTATCCTCATATAATAAAAGATGTTTAGCACAGCATTGTTTTTAATAGGAAAATATTGGAAGTTGCTTAAATGTTCAACGGTAAGGGAATGGTTAAATAAATTATGGTAAGTCCACACCACAGATCATAAACTAGTAAAAATAAAATAATAATAATAATATAGACCTATAGCATTGACAAAGATTATTGAGTAAATAATAAATATTGCCTTAACCCTACCACTCAGAAATAACTACTGGTAAAAATTCTGCTTCTATTTTTTTCAGCCTTTTTTTCTGTGCATGCACACACACATTATTTTAAGAAGTGGAATCATACGGTATGTCTTACTTCATAACTAGCATTTACTTAACTATATATTAACTAAATATTGAATACCACAAATTTTTAAGAAGCACGAATTGGTTTTATGTTAAAAAAACAACTATTATTAATTTTCAGTTTCACATAGTGCATTCTCATCTAACAACACAAACGGTACAGGCAAAGCTAAAATCTCTTGGTCTCTCCCTCCCCTGAAGTCAGCGCGTTCATTGGGTGCGCACCCTTTCAGACCTTTCCCCAAACTTTTCATGCCATTCACCTTCGTGTATTTGTATATGCACGCATATGTACATATTGGAGTTAGATGTTTATATGATTCCATAACTTGGTTTTATACATTAACAGTATGACATGGAACTCGGCCAGGAAGCAGGTAAATTTTAATAATTTATCTGTTGTCTCATACTCCATTTCCTTAGTGATGGCCATTTAATAGTAAAAAATGAAAAACTGAAACAGAAACACAAATAAAAGAAAGCATAAAGTAGTGGTAAGGAAGGAAGGAGGAACAGAAAAGGAAATCTTATTTTCCTTGTTAAAAAGGTTTTAAAGCTCCCTTGATTTCCACTAGGGGGGAACAAAGAAATACAGACGAGAAGGGTCCAAATTAAAGTTAATTGATGAGAGGCTCATGAATTAGTAGCCTTCCCCGATGTTCTGTCACTTTCTACCCTCCTCCTACCATCAGACCAGCTTTTCAAACGCGCCGCCTCTTTCTCAGGCTTCGGGACTACAAGCCTTCGCAGGGCGTTCGCCCCATTCGCCCACATGCACCCGAACTCTGGGGAGCGCTCTCGGAATAGCTGCGGGACGGTCAGCAGGTGCGCGGTCCAAGGTGCCTAAAGATAAACGGATCTCGAGTATCCGGACGTGCGGGGCCCCCAGCGTCGGGTCTTGGTGTTTATCGCCCCCTCCTGGCGGAATTTATTAACGCGCCCCGTTCACACCAGCACAGGCACCACCAGCAGGAAAGCAACTGAGGTCATCTCCTAGTGACTTCTGGTCCTCAACAGTTTTCTTATATTTTGACCGTTGGCACCGTCCACACCCCCATGCTAGGACATCTGCTGTTCTAATGAACGCTTCTGTTTTCTGTCCTCTGATCCTAGGCCTGACTAATCCCAGCATCCCCTGGTATGGGGACAGAGAGAAGTAGCAAGTGATCTGTGAGATTTCCTGGGAGAGAGGAAAGAGCCTGCAGGCTGGTTCTGACCCCAGCTTGGCAGTTCTTTCCTGGGTGACCTTGCTTTAGTCTGGCCCCTATCTGGAACTCTGGCTCTGCCTTCCTTGGAGATTCGCTCAAGCTTTCGTACTCCAAAGTTGCCTCTCACCTGGATGATCGTTCTGGAATTAACTGTGGTCCCTCCTTAAACTTGGTGATTCTCCTGGAGGAGCAAAGCTAGGCCAGGCCTGGCTCTTTGTCCCAGTGGGCATGTGTCCAGGGAGGGGTGGAGGGAGTAACTGCCAGAGCCTGTGGCTGTTCAGAGCAGCACCCAGAACCCTGGGCCAGCCCACTCTCCCTGGGAAAGCCCCCCACACCCCCCAAGACTGATGGGCTTCCCTCTCAGGCCCTGCATAATTCGTACTCAATTCTTCCGGTCTCAGCTTAGACTAATTTTCGGAATTAGAAGCCAACATTTAGAAATATGGAGTTACAAACAAATTTCCAATATTTTTTAAAACTGGAAGCTCCACCCCTGGACTTCCTGGGGTGGAGCTGCCTGGTGCTGTGAGCACCGTGGCCCCTGGTCTGGGCA
The DNA here is from genome assembly GCF_902729225.1 of Pteropus medius. Lineage (NCBI taxonomy): Eukaryota > Metazoa > Chordata > Mammalia > Chiroptera > Pteropodidae > Pteropus > Pteropus medius. Next base: position 21,075,275 of record NW_024349802.1, on the reverse strand, counting down.
GGATGACTTCTCAAAGGCAGAAGCAGTGTCTGTGCCCCAGTGCCCAGCACTGGGCCTGGAGCATGCTAGGCTCTCAGTAAGCGTTAGTTGAATCAATGAATGAATAAACACATTTTTGACATTAAATCTAAATTCAAAGCCTTCTTCATTCTGTCTAAAACTATCAGTAGCAATGATAGCGATAATGATAGCAAGTACAATAACAACACATTGTGTGTGACTTTGTAGCCCTTTATAGCAGAGTTCCCCAACCTCCGGGCCGCGGACCGGTACTGGTCCATGACCTGTTAGAAACCCGGCCACACAGCAGAAGGTGAGCAGCGGGCATGCGATTGCCGCTTCATCTGTATTTGCAGCTGCTCCCCAGCGCTAGCATCACCTCCTCAGCTCCATCTCAGATCATCAGCCATTAGATTCTCATAAGAGCACTGGTCCCTGGTGCCAAAGAGGTTGGGGACTGCTGCTTTATAGAATCCCATTTACTACTGTCAGCAGCCCTTTGGGAATTGTTTTATTTCCTCCCATTTGACAAATAAGGACACCAAGGCTTAGCAAGGTGAAGCAATTTGCCAGGGATGATGCAGCTCCTTACAGGGCAGAACTGGAGCTGGACCTCGGACCCATGTGACTTCTGGTCTCATTCTTTCCACTCATCTCTTTGGCTATGGTCAGTCCAGAAGCCTTGATTCACTTCCAGTCTGTTCTACACACATCTGCGTGGGCGCTGGACTGGGCCCTGCAGCAGAAATGGGAGGACACAGATAAGGTTCCTGGCCTTCCTTCCAGGGGGCACTGTTTTTCTTCCTCAAGGGACTCTCACAAGGCACTTGCTAAAATGCAGCTTCCTAGCCCTCCTGCTTCAGGATTTCTGGCCGTGGAGCCTGGGATCCTGCATTTCCACAAGCAGTCCCAGGAGATTCCGATGCACTGGAAGGTTTGGGATCCTTGGCTGTGAGAAGGACTAGTCTAAAAGGAGCCTCAGGAAAGCAACCCTCTGGCCTGCTAGGCACTTGGGAGACTTCAGACACAGGTGGGACATATGTCCACTCGTTTACTCAGCCATTCACAAGGCACGGTGCAGGGGCAGTCAACAGTGAGCAGATCAGACCCTGCCCTGTTCTGGAAACTTAGAGCCTAGTGGTGGTGACAGAAAGGAACCAATACGCCATCCAAGTTGTGCTATGAGAGAAAAAAGTGCAGAATAATGAGCGGGAACCAGAGGGGTCCAGGTCCTGCCTGGGGCATCGGGGGAGCTGAGCTCAGAAGGAAGAGAGAGGAGGCGCTGGAGACATCCTCTCCACAAGCGGAGGTGTATGGATAGGACGTTCAGAGCGGAAGGAAGGAGGACATGGATGGTTTGTGCCCTGTCGTTTGCCCTAGCTTTCAGACCCTGCGAGTGAGTCACCCCAGTCGCGGCCTCACTCTCCACCTCTGTGAAATGGGTGTGTTGGGCAATGAGAGGAGACTGGACAAGGCTTTGTCGACTCTAATCCACAGGAAGAGAGACTGCGGCTGGGGACAGGCAGACTGTGTGCCTTTCCCCCTGTCCTGACACGGAAAGGCTCACCACACTCCAGGCCGTGAGTAGGCAGTTCTGTGGTTTCCCCGGTTCATCTGCCCCTGACCCTGTGACGCTGGTTTGCACTCTCAGGCGGGGTGTTCTCTCTGGTTTCCTTTCCACCCCAGAGAAGCCGCTTGGGCAGGCCTGGCCCAGCGTGCCAGCCTCAGCCAGGCCGCAGAGAAACCCTGGCTGCTCCCAATCCTCTCCTGACATTTATGAGGTGCCACTGAAAGCGGGGTGGGGGGGTGCCCCAAACCCCGAAGGAATGTTAATTGGCTAAAGCTGTTGCCCATGTCCCTGTTTGGCCCAAGTTATTACCGTTTTATTTTTATTTGTTTTCCCCCAGAGGCGCCTGGGTTGGGCTGAGCGGCCTGGCTGCCTCTCTGCACTGGAGCCAGAGGTGGGAAGGGGCTGGAGACAGGGACGGGGGCACGAGGGGGTGCAGCGGACCCTCAGCTTGTCCCCAACTCCCATCCAGCTTCTTCTTCTTGTCGGGGTTTCAACTCAGGGAGGGGTGAAGAGAAAAGTCTGGAGAGGGAATGAAATGCAGAGGCTGACGGTGCATTAGACCCGTGCTGTCCAAAAGCTGGTGTCAGACCTATGAGAGTCCAAAAGCTGGCTCTGCCCTCAGCTGCGTGGCCCCAGGAAGGTATAACCAGTGTCTCAGCTTGGGTTGCCACGGCTGTTATAACAATGTTAACCTGTCTGTGCTGTTCTGAGCAATAAAGGAGAACATGTGCCTATCCAGGGGTGACAATTATCATAGGAAAGGCCACTTCTGGGGTAAGTTTGAAAACATCTTCCTGGTGAGTCACAACTGTACAGACCCTTCCAGAGCATCTGCTTCACCATCCAGATGGAGGAACTAGCTCAGACAGGGAAGGGGTCTCTGTGGCAGATATGAGGCTGGGGACCAGGCCTTTCTTGGTCTGGGCCTGGCTCCATGTTCACTTGAGGTCTGAGGAAGTCAGCGCCCAGAACCTGGGGTGGGGGAGGGAGGTGACATTAACAAAATGGCACTACTGGCTTTGCCAAGAGAGTGATCTAACGGGGAGGCACGGAGATGGTCTGGGCCTAAATTTGCCAAAAAAGATTCTGATTTCAAACCCTCAGCACACTTCCAGATCAGAGAGACACTCTAGTGACATCACAGACATCACAGATGTATGATTGCAAACTGGGGAAGTGCTGGGGCAGGAACAGAGGTTGAGTTGGGATCCCATTTGGGAGGTCAGGGGGGTGGCATTGGATCAGACCTAGGAAGATCTGCCTTCCCGTTTGTTAGACAAGGAAACTGAGGCTCAGACAGGCAAAGCAGGTGGCTGAAGGTCACCCAGTGAGTGAGTGAAGGAGCCTGGACAGCTGAGTGCCAGGTCTGTGGGACCCTGGAGGCCCCCCTCTATCCCTGCCAAGTATCTGCTCTTGTCATGCAGAGTCAGGATGAGCTCAGGCTTCTGACTTCCCACCCACTGCTGTTTCTTCCTCATGATTCAGCCAGGAGCTCTCCAGGGACAGTTCAGGGACCCCTATAGCCTAGAAGGAGCTCTGTGAGTCTGTGGCGAACTTCTCAAACATCAGGTGCTTCTGACATGACCACAAATTCTAGACGCCATCATAAACAGCCACTTCACAACAGATTTCCAGCCTGAGTAATTTACTTAGGAAATTTAATCACTACCAATCCCCATCTAATTAGGGGTCTCATCAAAAGCAGCCCTGGTTTCCCATTAGTCCTGGGGCCAGTTTTGTGTGTACGAGAGTGGGTGGGGGATCTGTGGGGTCTTCTGCCAGTTTGTGTGGCTCCCAGATGGGAAATGCCCCCTCAAGAACTCCTGCTCCCAGGAGGCACGTGGCCGACTGCCCGTTGTCCCTGGGCCCTGGAACCTCCCAGCTGTAAGCTTACGGCATTTAACTCTCCTCCAGCTTGTGTCCTAGCGAGGCCTTGGTTCCTAGAGCAGGAGTAGAGGACATCTTTCCCTCAGACTTATTTCTTTGTTTTTAAGTGTTTTTTTTTTAATTGTGAAAATTTCCAAACATACCCAAAAGCAGACAGTGCAACCAACATCCACGTACCCGTTACCCAGCGCCAACAACCACCACAGACGCCATACTTACTTTAACTATCCTTTTCTGCCTTTTTTTTTTTTTGAGTATTATAAAGCAAATCTTAGACATCATGTCTTTTTTCTTCTTCTTCTTGGAGTCATAGAGGAGACAGTTTATGCTGTCTTTGCATTTTGCTAGTTTTGGTTGTGTAACTACCTGCCCCAGCTATCCATCCCGTGGAGCACTCAGCTCCACCGGCCTCACAGACCTTCTCCAAGACTTATGCACCGGCACACTCGATAGGGTGGTTCGTACAAGAAATGGGGGGTGGGGTCAAGGTATTGTTTACACATCCCGGCAACTTGTCGTCTCACAGAACACATCGACCCATTGTAGGCTGGCCAGGTACAGTGTTGTGGCCTTATTTATCCCCATAACATCCCATAAAAGAGGTAATTGTCCACAGTGCTTTAGCCTTTTCATGCTGTTAGGCCTTGACATGATGTGTGGATTTTAAGGAAATTATTGCCTTTTCCCTTGGAAAAATAACCTACAGACAAAAAAAAAGCAGTAGTACCACATCGCAAACTCTGAAAATCCCAGAAATCAACAGTTTGAAGACAACCCCCAGGGGCACCACAGACTTTTCATTGTTCTTTAGGGGCATTTTGTTCCTGGGGATGCAAACAGGCCCGCGGTTTCCCCACCTTCACCCGCCGATTCAGCTAACAAACATTTACTGAGCGCCTAATGCGCACCAGGTGCCTGTGCTCAGTGCTTTCTGTGTTGTAACTCAGATCGCGCACCAGGTGCCTGCGCTCAGTGCTTTCCGTGTTGTAACTCAGATGGTCCCCATGACGCCTCAGCTGTCATTGCCTCCATGTTACAAATGAGACAGCGAAGCTGGGGGCCGGCCCACTGCTGCTTGGCTGGTAAATGGCAGAACCGCAGTTTGAATACAGGCAGTCTGAATCCAGGCAGTCTGACTTCAGAGCCTGCGTATTCCGTTTGAAGAGCTGACGATCTAGTGAGGAGGGGAAACGTTCAATCACAGAGGGATGGCGAAGTCAGCTGGGGCGTGGCCATACTCTGGGATGCTGTGCCATAGTTAAACCGGGCATGGCAGGTACCGATGGGGTTGGATCTCCTAGGTAGGCTGTCAGTGAAAAATCAAGGTGCAAAGCAATAGGCACAGGATAATACCACTTATAGAAAATAAAATACTCTAGTCGGGTAAGTGTTTGTAAATACAGTAAAACGCATCTGGGGGCGGGGGTGGGGGGAACATACCAAGCAGTGGGGCTGGTTGTCGAGGACTTATGGCTCACCTGAAATGTTTTCAGTTTTTACAAGGAAAATGTGTTTATAATTTTCAAAGGATAATCAACATGACATGTTATACAAGCTAAGAGAGAGGGGGAAGCCCAGAGTGCAAGTTAGGAGGAGGTGGTGATCAGGGAAGTCTTCCTGGAAGAGGAGGCTCTTTGCTGGGTTTTGAAGAATGATTAAGTCTTAATGAGACAGAAACCTAGACGGAAAGTGTTCCAAGTAGTGAGAACAGCAAAGACCCAGAAGGGAGATCGAACACGATGTCAGAGAGGACCAAGGGAGCCCTTCCTAAAGTGTACACCTGGGGATTGGGTGAGTGAGCAGATTTCCAGGCCTCACCACAGACTCCATGGAGGCGGGCCTGGGAATTAACACTTTGACGGACACTTTAGATTCTCTGACTTTTTTCCTCATATACAAAAATCAATTCTATTTCTATACACTGTTGATGAGAAAGATGAAAAGGCGATTAAGAAAAACAATTCCACTTACAATACTTGGGAATAAATTTAACAAAAGTACAAAACATCACTTCAAGAAATTAAAGACTCAAATGAAAAGACATCCTACATTTATGGGTAATACTCCCCCAAACTGATCTACAAGTTCAATGCAGTCTCTACACGATTGCAACTGGCTTCTTTTCAGAAATTGACAAGCTGATCCTAAAATTCATATGGAAACTCTAGGGATCCAAAATAACCAAAACAATCTTGAAAAGTACAAAGTTGGAGGACTCACACTTGCTGATTTTATAATTTACTGCAAAGCTATATAGTAAAAGCAGTGTGGTTCTGGCATATAGACATTTCTTCAGAAAAGATACGTAAATGGCCAATGGCTAAACATCATGTAGCCACCAGGAAATGCAAATCAAAACTACAATGAGATACCACTTATAATGCCTATAATATAAAAGCAAGTGCTGGGGAGGATGTGGAGAAATCAGAAACCTCTAACATTGCTGGTGGGAATATAAATTGGCGCAGCCCCTGGGGGAAACAGTTCTGCAGCTCCTCAAAAAATTAAACATAGAATTACTGTATGATACAACAATTCCATTTCTGGGTAGATAGTCAAAAGAATGGAAAGCTGAGACACAAATAGATATAACTACATCCATGTCACAGCAGCATTATTTCCAATAGCCAAAAGGTAGAAGCAACTTAAATGTCCACCAAGGAGCGAATGGAGAAATAGTGACAGAATGGAATATTATTCAGTAATAAAAAAAAAATTTAATACTGATACACACTATAATACGTGTGAACCTTGAAAATGTTACATTAAATAAAAGAAGTCAGACACAAAAGGATATATGTTGTATGATTTGATTTGTACGAAATGTCTGAAACAGGCAAATCCATAAAGACAGAGAGTAGTGGTTGCCAGGGGCTGGGAGGTGTTGCGAGTGTTAAAAAAACAACAACAAAAATTCGACTGAGTATATTTAAAAATCTAATTGGCTTCATTCAACAATTCATGAATCTGGGTAGCATCTCATGTAGTAAGGAGAAAGGCACTCCAAGGAGCTATACAAATGAAAGGCTTTCACAGGCAGAAATGGTGGGGAGACAAAAAAGTTATCAGCAGAAGAAAGGACTGTTTCAGGCAGCGTCACCTTCACTTAGGGGCCAGGAAGGCAGGGATCTTCTCGGGCAGATTATCTTACTTGTGTGATCGGAAAGTCCCACACTGATTAGTTTAAATCCTATGCTTTGCTGAAAGGCTGAAACTACTCTTGGGTTAGATGGTAAGTCTTGGTGGGGCTCAGCAATGGTGACTCCGTTTGGGGCCCACTGTTTTTTAACAGGAGAAATGGGTACAGGGCTGCTGAGGTGATAAAAACATTCTGGAATTAGTGGTGACAGTAACACAATTCTATGAATATAGTAAAAACCACTGAATTGTACATTAAGGTATGCAAATTATATTCCAATAAAGCTGTTTTTTTTTTTCAGTGCATGGTGGGGAGGAAGGAATTAAAGGCTAAGATAGATATTTGGGGGTTCTTAATCTGGCGCTTAGAGACCTTAGGGGATCTAGGAAGAGGCTCCAGGGAGCCCTGTCCAGCTTGGCTATTTTAAGTCTCAACAGCGTTCTAAGAATAATCGTATTAGGGACTCTATAATAAGACTAGCTGTAACTCCCATTTTCTGAGCATTTCACAGGGCGCCAGGCATAGCGGTACCTGGCTTAGTGCGTTATCTCTTTTCATTCTCACTTATAATCTTGGGAAGTATTATTATTAGTCATATTTTGTAGAGAAAGTCACTGAAGCCAAGAGAGGTCAAGTCACTGTCCAAGTGGTCAAGTCCACTTGACACCACCTGGTCAGAGCGGAGCTAAGGATTCAAACACTGACTGACAGTCTAAGGGCGGGGTGGAGTAATGGTGTGGTGCGGGTGATCCCTAGGAGAATGGGAGGCACCATTTGTACGGCTCTGTTAGTTCCAGGAGGACAGCGAGGGTGAGCAGCGGGCGGGGTAATACTCCTCCAGACGTGAGAAGGAAGACGGGGGTGGGGAGTGGAATTCATTGGGGGAAATTTACAGCCAACATGTTCCTAAAATCCTTGAACCGACCGGTGGGTCACTGGGGCCCCTTCGGACTCCCTGCATCGCTGGCTTCAAAAGGGCAGGGCGGAGCCTTTAGTGCCAAAGTGGAGGAGGGAGAGCGGGAAGGCTGGAATGAAAACCAGATGCGCTGGTCGTGCTCGGGCCGAGGGCATGCACACGCGCGCGCACGTGTCAGTTCGCGGGCTCGTTTACTTCTGTGATCTCAAGGGGTGTCTCTGCTGCGGGAGGTGGGAGGGTAAGTCCTCTGACAGTAGGTGAGTGCACGAGACAGCGTGATTGAGTGCCTGTCGGGAGTGCCTGTGAGCGCCGTTCTGTTTGCTAACTCAACAAGTGGTCGTGCAGGGCTAGCTGTGCGCCAGCCCCGCGCCTGGTGCCCCGGGTACAGGGGGGCGGAGCAGTTGAGGACCCTGACGTCCTTGCAGGTGCTGACCCTGTGGAGAGGAGTGTTGAAGGGAGAAACCCAAAGCAAATCAAGCCAGAAAAAATATTAACCTCCTGGGTGCGTGTGTCTGGGTGATCGTGTGTTTGCTCACGTGTACGTGTGTGTGACGAGGTGATGGGTGAAATGGCGGTTCTGGAGCACTCTCTTTCTGTCGTATGGGCACTACGGAGTCGTCCCCAGCCCTGAACCATCTTAAACTCCAGAGACTGGATTCTGGGTCCAGCAGCCACGCGTCTTGCAGCCAACTCACCCACGGTGGCCGGCACGTGACCCGCTCTACGCAGCACCTTCTACGTTCTCAGGGGGACCCTCCTTGTGAGTTAGGCTGAGCCAGTCCCTCGAGGAAAGCATTCTTAGCCTCTCCCTGCCAAGGCTCTCTGAAGGCCTAGAATAAGTTGCCGTGGGGGCCGAGGGATACCGCCATTCTCAGTCCACGGCTGAGGAAGGTGAGGTCCACAGAAGGGAGGGGCCTGTCCTGGGTCCAGGGGAAAGTCGGGGCTGGTCTAAGACTTGCACCCAGTTCTCCACTCTGGGACTACAGAGTGCGTCGTTCTGCTATTAGGCCTGTAGGTGGCGCTAGAAGACAGGACTAGGCAGAGGCCACGGCAGGCCCAGGAGCTCTGGGCTCTGCGGAATTTGCCGGCAAAACACGTTACACAAGTTTACACACACACACACACACACACACACACACACCACACACACACACACACACACACACGTCCTCACTTAATATCCTTCTCACTTAACATTCTGTGAATTTAAGAGAAACAATGTATAATGAAATCAGCTTTACCAGTAAGCTAATTTGTTTGTTCCTGGAGCCTCTCACCAACATTACAACTTAACCACCACAACCAATGGTACTCAGGACCTGGAGCATTGCTGGGAGCCAGGCACTGTGATGGGGCCCTTAGCGCTTTGGCTTGTTCAAGCCTCCCATTTTCTTGTTTATCCCATTTTACAGAAGAGGAAACTGAGGCTCAGAGAGTCTTTTGAAGTAACTTTCCTAGGGCCACCCAGCTCTGTGTGTGGCAGGACCATAGCCCAAGCCCAGTTCAGAGAGCCAAATGGTGCTCTCACATCAAGCCCCTCACTATACAGGGTGGGGAAAGCAGGGCCTGAGAGTGAGCTGAGGGGCAGAACTGCATCTGTGACAGCAGGTGGGGTGACCTTGGGAGTCGGGGGTGGCTGGAACAAGCAGCTGAGGCTCTGAAGCCAGGCCCAAACTCCTCCCTCCAGGACCTCCCTGGGTCTTATTATACCCCATGATGGGGTCTCAAACTCGGGGAAAGGGATGGTGCCCAGTCTTCTTGTCTTCCCCACCCCACGTCCCACTCACCCCCAGATGTACCCGTTCGCCTTGTTCACAGCACAGCTCCACTGGGAAGGCATCTCTCACCACTGAGGCCCAAGAATCCCTCCAATCCTACCTGCTCCAGGAGGTGAGGTCCGGTAACAAGCTCCCCCAGCATCCTAATACATGGCTAGGTACGGAAGCACCTCCTCCAAGCCAGCCCCCAGGGCTTGCACCTGAAACCAGCAGGAGGTGTTGCTTACCTTTCCAAATACACCCATCCAGTGTGCTCTTCCACAATGGGAAGCACATGGGCTCCTCAGAGCAGGGGTCCTGGCCCAGCCACCCTCCATCTTCACAACCCAACCCCTGCACAAAGCTCAGGATGCCTGATAGGTCCATAGCCCTCAACCTTTCATCCTGCAAAATGCTGAGTCCCCACTAGGTGTCAGGCACTGTCCTAAGCACTGGGGAGAGAAACTCAGCTCACCTCCTCATAACCTAGACAGACAATAAGCGGAAAACAGATATGAATTTCAGTCTGATTGAAAAGTAAACAGAGAGATGTGATAGTGTAACAATGGGGTGGGAGAGGACTCCCTTAGAAAGGGGGCCAGAGGAGGCCTCTCTGGGACGTGATATTTGAGAAGAGGCTTGGAGCAAGAGCCTTGTAAAAATCTGGGAAGGGGGTTCAGACCCAGGAAGAGCCAGTGCCAAAGTCCCAGGGCAAGAAAAAGTTTGGGTGGGGGTGTCAGGAAGGGAAATAAGGTTGGAGCATCCCTGAGTGAGGGCTGAGTTCACAGAGCTGGGCAGGGCCTTGTGGGTGGGGCACAGGTTTAGAGTTTATTCTAGAGGTGGAAGAAGCCCCCTGGAGGGTCCTAAACTGGAGAGTGAGGTGCTCTATTTAGCTTTAATCTCTGGCCCTTGAAAGATTGTGAAGGTCTCTTCCTCACAAGAGTTCCATCCCCCACCACCTCCCCACCATAAGCAATCTGAAGCTGAAAACCCCAGGGCTCAGCTAGTAGCCAGGGTGCCTGACCCGGGCCAGCCCAGGGGCTGCAGAGTTAATCCCCTGGGCCAGAAACAATCACTGATGAGCAGGCCTTGCCACTCCCCGTTGATAAACTCCCTTGCAGGTCTGCAGCTGGAGGAAAGTGGAGAAATCGAAGCAGGCAGAGGAGGGTGCTGCAGGAGCACCTTCCAGGGCTTCCTGCTCCCCTTCCTAAGGGGGTGAGTTTCCCAGCTGAGCGCCCACCGGGCCTTACCCCACCTTGGCACTTCCATAGCCCTATCTAGTCAGGCCCATGTGGTTTTATGGGGCCCTATTTAAAGAAGAGGAAACAAATTTAGGTGCAGGGCTTCAGCAAAGGACCTGATGGGTAAGTCTCCTTAGCTCCATGGTTAGTGCCCACCTCTGATGTCCTTCCACCGGGGACATGAGCCACACATCCATGTAAAGAAGCGGAGGCTCCGAGGCATGAGAGTTATAGAGTGGGCAGAGGAGACTCCACGGCAGGTTTCCTGACTAGCAGTCAGCTCTCTTCCCACCACCCCCGCCCACCTAAAAATACAGCTGCCTTTTCCTGTTGCCTCAGCCCACAGGCGAGCTTAGCACAGGACATCGTGGGGGTGGGCAGGCAGGTGGCTTCCTAGGCAGGGAAAGGGCTCCTCTTGGGGCAGCATCACTGCTGGGGATGGGGTCTTGGGGAGCCAGGACCCCAAATGACCTATTAGAAATTCTGAACCAACTGGATTTCAGGGGATCAAGGGCCTGGCTGAGGGTCAGAATCCCTAGGAACGTGTTAAAATGAGGTTTTAGAATCCCCAATCCAGATCTATAGAATCAGAACCGTTGAAAGGGGGCCAAGAACCTGGATATTGAACACACTAGACTGGTTCTTCATCATAGCCAGGGCTGGGGTCACTGATCTGGCCATCGGTCCCAAGTTTTGGGGGTTTACCTGAGTCAGGTGGGCCCTCAACAGGGGTTGTCAAGGACAAAGGGTGTGTGTGTGTGTGTGTCTAGGGGAGGAGACTGATTGCCTTCATGTTTAGCTAGGCAGCCTTGGATCTGGCCAGAATTGCACTGGGACAAGGAAGACCAGGCCTTGGGCGATGGACTTTGCCTGGGCTCAGATCCTGACTCTAGCACTGAGAGTGGCACCATCTTGGGTTCTGCCTCTGCTCACCGTTGCAAGGGAGTTAATGAGACATAGCACAGGAATTACTAAAACAATTATATTTCTGGCATCCCTCTGGAGAACTTGTGCTTTATGCCAATGCTGCCCTATGAGGTTGATGAGACTGTCGTTCCCAAAGACAGATGAGCAAGTTGGGGTCCCGAGAGAGCAGGGAGCTGTCTGACATCACCAGGCTCGTACCTGTAAGACTGGGATTTGAACTCAGGGCCCTCTGATTCCAGAGCATATATTTTTAGGCCAGTCTGTCCTTTCTGGCCCTCTTTTTATTTCCTGTCCTTCTCTCCCCCAGAGACATTCATTGAACACTTCCTAAGAGCCAGCTGGACTTAGAGCCTGGCATCTCCCACTCCACCCTTTCACTGTGAAGGTCAAATGAGGTTCTGTGGGTGGCACTCTGGTTACACATGTGCCTCCCCTCCTGGACTGTGGGACTTGGGGCCGTCATTTTCCTCCTTCCCAGCATATGGTAGAATCATATTTTCCTTTGCGTTTATGCATAACCATGTAATTTACTGTAGCCAATGAAATTTTTTTTTTTTTTAGCCGAGGCAACCCAGATTGCAAGGAGCTTGTCAACTTACAATCTTTTATTTTTTAATTTTTTAAAAGTTTTTATGCCTACAGCACCTGGTCTTCCTAGGTGGTCTCCCATCCAAGTACTAACCAGGCCTGACCCTGCTTAGCTTCCGGGATCAGACGGGATCGGGCTTGTTCCAGGTAGCATGGCCGTAGACTGAAATGTTAATGGTACAAACTTTATGAGCTAGTGATGTCTTCACTTTGCCTGTGATCTTAGAAATGCATGTCACGGTGGAGGGTCCACCAGCCACTGTCCCCGAGTGGCTGGGTTAACAGAAACTCCTGCCCACTGGCATGGGACACGTGGCTTGAGTGCCTCCAGCACCCCACCTGAAGCACCACGTGTGACCCTAGAGACAAAAGGGCTAGGGAGTTTTTCTTGCCGCTCATCGGGCAAGTCTCTTCTCTCTCAGCCTCAGTTTCCACAGTGTACAACGGTTTAATAGTAATGCTTTTCTTCCAGTTATCTGTGACATGTAAAGTGTTCAGCACAGAGCCTGGCACATGCTAAGTGCTCAATAACGGTAGTTATTATTTTTAATTTTGATGCTTCTCTGCCTTGGATAAATGTTGTTTGTAAGAACAAATGAATGTGAACTGTGATGTAAACGGGAAGCTGGGCTGAGGTATCTGGGGACACATTAAGAACCAAAAAAGCAAACGTGGCTCTTTATTCCCGTGTCCCCAGCCAACAGTGGAGATCAGCTTCCATCTCCTGAGTCCCCACTGTGTGGTTGGTTCTGTGCAAGACGCTCCCCACGCCAGCACAGCTTATTTAGTCTTCGCTTAACCCTGTGAGGGAGGGGCTCTTATTCACCCCCATTTTACAGATGAGGAAACTGAGGCTCAGGAAGTCAAGGATCTTTCCCAAGGATTCACTGCAAGAAGAGGCAGAGCCAGGTACGAAGCCTGGGATATGAACCCCTCGTGACACCCCCTCCCCTTTCCTAAGGGAAGAAGAGGGATGGTGAGACAGCGGGGAGCCCCGGTCCCCCATTCCAGTACAGTGCTCTTTCTCCTCTGCAGCCTTCTCTCTGCTTACCCAAAAGGTGTGAAAAGTGGGATTGCAAACCATACACACACACACACGCACACACACACACACACACACACACGCACACACACAGAAAAGAGAAAGCCAAGGAGACCCCCTAGTGGCTGCAGGGCCGCCCTCCCGCCCAGCACCGGCAGCAGCCCTCCCCATGCCAGCACAGACTCCTTGTCACCACCGTGATTGGTAGACTAAACAGCTGGAGCGGAGCCGGCCTCCTCGCTCCCTCTCACCAGGGCGGCCTGGGGCTTTCAAAGACCAGCCTCAGCTGCTATCTTCCCCATCAGCCCCAGCAGCATTTAGCCACTTTCTTCAAACACCCGGCCAGGGCATGATGGTTAACGTCAAATCTGGCAGCAAGTCATAACCTATAGGGCTGGGACATTTATCATGGCCCAGGGCCCCTGGGGACTTCAAAGGGGCCTGAGGGGCGGGGGTGGCGGGCGGAAGGTGGGGGTACTTTTCCTCTACTCAGAGTCTCAGATCCCTCAGAGCTGCTGGAAAGAATAAGGGGTACCTGGTTGGCCAGCCCAAATGATAATAATGATAATAATACATATTGATGACTAACAATAACTATCAAGTATTGAGGGATTACTACCTCCAGCGCACTTCACATGTTTTATCTAATTTAATGCCCATAGCCACCCTGTGAAGTATTTATTATTTTTTTCCTTTTTTAGAGAGCAGGAAATGGGGCACAGAGAGGTTAAGCCACTTGCCTAAAGTCACACAGCTGTTAATAAAAATAGCAACAGCAACAACAATATCTGTCATTTATAGAGTGGTTACTACTGTGTGTGTTATTTCCTCCTCTAAATTCTCTCTGAGATAAGCATTATTATTCTCCTGTTAGAGATGAGAAAGTAGTCTGAGAGATGTTAGGTGGCTTTCCCAAAGTGACATGACAGAGACCTGCTCCAAATCTGTTCCCGACCACTGCTCAGTAGCTCAGTACAACCTCAAGGGGGCAGGGACTGGGGTCCTGAGGGGAAGCCTGCCCTCCTCATCCTTGTCACAGTCTCCGTCAGCCAACAGTCAGGAAGCCAGAGAGCAGTCCTGGGTGTCCTGCTGTCAGATGAAGTCCTGACCAGGATCCTCAGAGTGTTCTGGGACCTTCCCACAAATACTGTGGACACCCACACAGCCCGGCCATCCCGGTACCATTGAGAGAGCAGAGATGAATGAATGTCTGAAGCAAGAAGCAAAAATGGTCCTTGCTTGCAAGGATTAAACCCTCTCCAGAAAGCTACGCGTGGCAAGTGTTCCATGAGAGAATGCTCCAGAAGGCTTCCTGGAAGAGGTGATATGTGGGCTGATGACATGGGAATAAGGTATATATAGAGGGAGCAGGGCCAGTGTATTAGGATTCTCCAGAGAAACAGAACTAATAGGAGATACATATATATGATATATATACACGTACATGTATACATACATCCATGTAAAAATGAGAGAGAGAAACTGAGATTTTAAGGAATTGGCTCATGTGATTGTGGGCTGGCAAATCAGAAATCTGTAAGGTAGGCCGGCAGGATAGAAATGCAGGTAGGAATTGATGTTGCAACCTCGAGTCCAAAGGCTGAAAACTCAAGCAGAACTTCTCTGTTGCAGTGTGGAGGCTGAACTCCTTATTTGGGAGACATCAGTCTTTCCTCTTAAGGCCTTCAAATGATTGGATGAGGCCCACCCATCCTATGGAGGGTATTCTGCTTTATTTAAAGTCTACTGATTTAAATGTTAATCACATCTAAAAAATATTTTCACAGCAACATCTAGGCTGGTGTTTGACCAAACAGCTGGACACCCACAGACTAGCAAGTTAACACAGAACTAGCCATCACAAAGGGCAAACACTAGTATTGCACTTACATGCGGCACCTAGAATAGTCAAATTCACAGAGACAGAAAGCAGAAAGATGGTCATCAGCGGCTGAGGGGAGAGAGGAATGGGTGGTTATTTAATAAGTATAGAATTTCAGTTTAGCAGGATGAAAAAGTTTTGGTGATAGATGGTGGTGATAGTCACACAACATGGTGAATGTACTTAATGACAATGAAAGGATAAAATGGTAAATTTTATGTTATGTATACTTTACCACAGTATCCATAACCTAACAGTGGACAGGTGCTACAGGCAGTGAGGGCCTGAACAGGAGAGAGTGATGGGGAGGCAAGGCCCTTTGTGAATGAAGCTCATTCATTCAGTTTCTCACTCACCAGATATTTTATGTTAAGCCTGCCCATGCTGGGACCGTGCTAGGGCTGAGAGACAGCGGGGACCGACAAAGCAACCACCACTGCTCTATGCTGGATATGGTACCAAGCCCTTTAGATTCTTTGTCTTGCTTCGGGAAGCCTATCAACGGCCCCATTTTACAGATGAGGGAGCGGAGGCTCAGAAAGGTGCTGTGATTTACTCAAGGTCACACCATAACCCAGTGGCAGAGTGAGGAATAAAATCCAGATCTGCCCAATGACCAAGTCATTTGTGGGGGGGCACTGGCTGGAAATGACACATAAAGCCTTCTTTGCCCTAAGAAGTTTGGCGGTGAAATAAAGGAGACAGAGGAAGTGGTAGCCTGAAGGAGAGAAGGAACCGGGGAGGGGCTTCTTTTAAAAAATAGGGAAAACTTGAGCATGTTTGTGGACCACGAGGGAAGAAACCGTAGAGGAAGAGGGAGAAGAGACAGGGTTGGTGGCGTAGGGAGTATAGTTCAAAGGAAGACGGTGGCACCTAGAGAAGTCCTGAGGAGAGGTAGGGGCAGCGGCGGCCCCTCAGGGCCGGGGCCTCTACTCAGCCCCAGGCCCCAGTGCAGAGTGTGGGGGCAGGATGGGTAAGTTGAGGAGCAGGGGGCCCAGGGATGGGATGCAGGAGGCACGGGGGAGGAGCATGTGCTCCAGAATCAGCCATATAGGCCCAGAGTTTAAGTTGCATCTCTTGCTGTTTAGCTGGATAGCCTTGGGCAAGCCATTGAAGTGCTCCAGACCTCGGTTTTATCTCCCATTCAATGGGGATAATGATAGGTCAGAGGCTACTGCAAGTATTAGTTAAGATACTGCAGGGCAAGTGCCTGCCCAACTGGGTGGTGGGTCAATAGGAGAGAAGAAACAGGATGTACAGGCAGCTGAGAGAGCCTGGCTAAACTGCTGAGAACATTCCAGGCACTCAGATTGTCATCTTTCTCCATTTTGGCTGCCCAGAGCCATGTGGGGCTGAGCAGGCTTAACCAGGACCGGGGTCTGGCAGAAAAAGTGTTCCTGTTGGTTACACTTGGAGCCAATTCAGTCCCCCTTGAACCCACCCACGTTGGCCCTTCCTGGGGTGGATATGGGGTAAGGGGAACTGAGGCTTCAAGAAATCATATCTCATGGGCCATACGGTTGGCACTTGATAGATACCTGAGGTGGAATGAACAAAACATTTTGCTCTGCTGTTAAGTAGCTGTGTGACTTTGGGCAAGTCTCTTAGCTTTTCTGAGCCTCAGTTTCCTCATTCATTACAGTGGGGATTATAACTCTAACCCCAAACTCTCTGCAGTGGAAATTTTAGAAAGAGAGTGAGAGGCCCATGGGAAGAATTTCACTTGCTATTTTTTACCCTTCCGCATCAAGTTGAAATTTTGAAATACTTTGTGATCTACAAAGATATTTCTATTGTGGAAAAAAAATTCTCAACTATCTCTCCTGCCTATTTCAAATGAGTGCAAATGGGATAATGGATGAAAAAGTCCTTTGAGACGTGTAAACTATAAAACAAATGAGAGAAAATATCAGCATTATCATCTGTAGAACACGTTTTCAACTTTCACTAAGATATTTCAGAGAGTTTCAAGATGAGACTTCACCTTTCCTTCTTAGCTGTTTATTATGTCCTTTAGCTCATTCAACAAATGCTGACCGAAGTCCTGCTCTGTGCCAGGCCCTGTACTAGGTGCTGGAGATAGAAGAGTGAGCAAAGCAAAGAAAGCATCTGCCACCACTGAGCTTACATTTGATGGGAGAGAACAAACGAATATCTAGTATGCCAGGGAGTGATAAACACTATTAAAAACATAGGAGAGCACAGAGGCAAAGAGGAATCTATTTTAGATTGGGTGGTCAGGGAAGGCTTCTCTGAGGAAGTGACATTTAACCAGAGCCTTAAATAAAATGAGAGAGCTAAGCCAAAGGAATATCTTGGAGAATAATCTAGACAGAGAGAACCTCAAAAGCAAAGGCCCTGAAGTGGGAACTCACTAGGCAGAGACCGTGCATGCACTTGACCTTCAGCCACACTCTCATCCATCCATCCATCTCTCCATCCATCTCATCTATCCATTCATTCTACTTATGTGTCCATCTATCCACCCACCGACTCACCTGTGCATCAATTCTATTCACCTGTCCATCCATCTATCTATTCATCCATCTAATATGTACCGAGGATCTGCCATCATTCAGTCATGTGGAGGCATGGGGAGACTTCACGAAGAATTAGACAGACACCATCTCTACTGACATGGAGAGACGGGGGCAAATGGTTAGTGTATGAGTTGGCAGTTGGTACTGTGTCCTCCATCACCCATCAGGTATTTTTGCTAAGAAAACTCTCTTAGTGTTTTTCTGCTTTCACGGTTTTAGGAAATCTTGCTCAGGTTTCACAGCTTAGGTCTTAGCCATCTTCTCCATGAGGAGGTTTCTGGTCCTTCTTCTTAGAATTCACTACCCCTTTTACTTTGAGCCTTCATTCTGCACTATAACGCTCCTACCTCTTTGCAGTTCCTTGTGTAGATTTAAGTCTCCAGCACTGGCTCATAAATTCCTTAAGATCAGGGTGAAAAATAAACAACTAACTAAATAAATAACAACCATAATAATATGCTACCATCTATAGAATACTTAACAACACACTTGGCATGTGCTAAGCACATTTTTAATATATTATCTTATTTATTACTCCGAATACACAGAAAAGGACCTGCCCTCCTATGGGGGAGGTGCTATTATTACCCTCAATTGATAGATGAGGAAACTGAGGCACAGAGAATCAAAAAGACCTGTCCATGTCACAAGCTAGGAAGTGGTAGAGCTGGGACCTAAATCCTGGCCTAACTAACTACAAAGCCCATCCCTTAAGTGGCCCAGCACTTCCTGCCTTAGTCATTCCCTACCTTGAACCCCTGTCTCGATGAGGGCACTGCATGAACAGAAGGAGGAATGGTTAAGTTCAAATAGGATGCCTGATTTGAATCATACCTTTACTACTAGAATTCAAGTTTTGTGACCTTGGCCAAGGTCAAGTCAATTAACCTCTCCGTGTGTCAGCGGGCTCGTCTATAAAAGAGGTGGTCGTAGTACCTGTCTCTCAGGTTTATGGTGGAGGAAAATGACGATTCATGTCAAAAAAAGGCAGACTGGTACATGGCACATGGTAAACAATCCATAAAAGTTAACTATTCATTTTATTTCAGAAAGACTGCAACCTCAATTCCTTCACAATTTGGCTTCTTTATTCCTTCGCGATTTGCAGATCACATTTTATTATTCTTACTTTATATTATTTGATAGAGACTGTCCTTACAAGTGCCAGAAACTTTGCCTTTGGAACTTTTAAGCTGTGCCAAGAGCCTGCAAGAAGAGGAGCGGGTGTGAACACAGATAGACGTAGAGTGACTCACCCCACTGAGGGCCAAGAGCCGTGGGTCCCTGTCTTCAGCCCTCACTGGGCAGGGCAGCTGGGCTGCGTGGGCCCAGGCGGCACTAGTCTGCCCCTCCCCATGGGTTTCAGGCGACAGTTATCTGCCCCTCCCCAGGGGTCCAAGTCAGTCAGGCCTTCAGACCTTCCAGGCCTCCCTGTAAATCACCCTGGGTGATTTATACGGAGACGCCCAGTCCGCTAATCCAGTAAACAGGACAAGTGGGGTCCAGTCGGATTTATGGGCTGCCAGAGGGTCTTTCACTGTGGGAGATGCGCATACAGTGACCCTTCTCCTGACCGCGGGCCTGATGGGCAGGGTCGGGCCACCCGGGTCCCAGGACCCACTCTGCTCATCCAGTTGCTGTTGTCGTGATGTTGGGCTGGACCCTTTCCCTCTTCTGGCTCCAGGTACCACCAGCCTAGATGTCCACTGCGTAGCTGGCAAGCAGTCAACAGGTAAGGAAGCAAAAGGAATTATAATCTGAGCCCTGCTGTCCCACAGTGGACATAGGCCCTGGAACGCAGTGATGGGGCCCACAGGGGCCAGAGCCAGGCTGCCCTGCGTTCGAATCCTGGCTCGGACATTTCCTGTGTGATTCTCCGAGCCTTAGTTCCCCAGGTGTAAAATGGCAATAATATTAGTACATGTCTCACAGAGTTATAATTATACAACGAGAATGCATATAAAGTCCTCACACAGCATCTGGCACCTAGTAAGGGTCCATAAAGTATTAGCTAATCATAATTATTATATCGTGGATAAGTGCATGGGAATTATCAGAGATTCTCACACAGTGGGGCCTGCCTGAGCATGTGTGCTACAGCTTTACTGTGGTCATGGGGAACTGGAGGGGACCTTGTGTCCCTTGATGGGCAGAGGATAGGCAACCATGAGGGCTTGGCCAAAATTACATATGACAGACTAAATGTCCACTTAACAATATGGATGGAGCTTGAAAGTAGAGTGAAAAGAGATATAGCACCAACAGTAACGATCACATAACTTCAAAATACACACACACATACAGAGTCAGGACAATGCCTATAAAAATCTCAACAGTATACTTTGCAGAAATAGAAAAGCCCATCTTAAAATTCATGTAGAATTTCTAAGGCCCTCAAATAGCAAATACGATCTTGAAAAAGAAGAACAAAATTGGAGGTCTCAGACTTCACGATTTCAAAACACACTACAAAGCCGTAGTAATCAAAACAGTTGTGGTACTGGCATAAAGACATATGCATACATCAATGAAATAGAACAGAGATCCCAGAAACAAATCCTCACATATATGATTTTCACCAAAGGCACCAAGATCATTCAATGGGAAAAGGAGAATCTTTTCAACAAATGGTGCTGGGAAAACTGGACGTCCACACATGAAAGAACGAAGTTGGGCCTTTACCTTATACCATGTTTAAGAATTAACTCCAAATGGATCAAAGACCTAAACTTAAGAGCTAAAACTACAAAACTCTTAGAAGAACGTATAGGGAAAAATCTTCATGGCAATGATTTCTTAAATATGACACCAAAAGCATAGGCTACACACAAACACAAAAAGTCAGATTTCATCAAAATTAAAATCTTTTGTGCATCAAAGTAAACTATCAAGAGAGTGAAAAGAAAATCCACAGGATGGGAGAAAATATATCTGATGAAGGATTACCATCCAGAGTACATATATAAAGGTCTCCTGCAACAAAACAACAAAAAATTAAGCCCGATTAAAAAATGGGCAAAGGACTTGCATAGACATTTCTCCAAATACGATATTCGAATGGCTAGCAGGCACATGGAAACATGTTCAGTGTCATTAGTCATTGGGGAAATGCAAATCAAAACCATAACAAGATACCACTGCACATCCAGTAGAACAGCTATTATTTAAAAAACAAAACAAAACCAGGAAACTAACATGTGTTGGCAAGGTTGTAAAGACATCGGAACCCTTGTGCATTGCTGGTAGAAATTTAAAACGGCGCAGCTGCTCGGGAAAACTGCTGGCGGTTCTTCAAAAAGTTAAACACAGAATTACAATATCGTATGATTCTACTTGCATGAGCTATCTAGAATAAGGAAATTCATAGATACAAAAAGTAGGATAGTGGTTACCAGGGACATGGGAGGGGGAGTTATTGCTTATGAGTACAGAGTTTTTTGGGGGGTGATGAAAAAGTTTTAAAGATGAATAGTAGTGATGGTTATATAACATCACGAACGTTTACAATAGTAAACTATATTATGTATATCTTATCATAATAAACACACATAAGTCTATGGCCATGCCACCCTGAACGTGCCTGATCTCGTCTAATCTTGAAAGTTAAGCAGGGTTGGGCCGGTTAGTACTTGGAAGGGAGACTACCTAGGAAGACGGGGTGCTGTTGGTGCTTAAAAACAAACAAACAAACAACAAACGAACAAACAAAAAACCAACGATGTGCACTACGTAAAAAAGGGGTACATCGAACCAATAGAAGACTTGCCTTTGAGTATGCAAGGTGTGTGTGTGTTTGGAATGGGAGTCAGTAATGAGGATAAGAGGAAAGAGAAAATAGACGTGTAAAATTTGGGCAGCAGGTGCTACAAATTTGAAGTCTAAGAAACAAACACGCAAGCTCATTCTGAGGGACAGAACAGTGACTAATGAAGGGGTAAAATACCAGGCCACAAAATGGGCATAGAAATGTCCACTTTACTGGTCTTCTTCATTTATATTTGAAATTTTCATAGTAAAAATTAAAACAGGAAATGGCCAGAGGAGTTCATAGATGGCAGGGAAGCCAGATGACCTTGGGTCAGAGGCTGATGTACACCTACTCACTGATTCTCTCAGTGTATTTAGACAGAGTATTTAGACTTTGATCCAGAGTTACCATGTCAAGAAAATGAGTCTAGTAATTCCATATACTGGCTGTAGCACGTTTTGTTTTACATGTACCTTCTCTGCCTCCTCCATAGGCTGTGACCAGGAAGCCACTCAGGAAAGTCTGTGGTGAATGGTAAGGTACCAGGTCAATAGAAAGTTTAGATATTTGAAAGGGTAGAGGGCCCTGTGAGCTACACCTGTCCTGGTGGGCTTCATGGAGGTGGTGGTGACAAGGCACAAAATGGCTTTGAGGATACAAATGAAGTGGATAGGTGAAGAGGAGGAGAAGGAAGAACAGGAGCAAAATATTTGGCAGCTGGAATAAAAATGACAGATGTGGGCAAAGGAAGGGCAGAGCCAGGAGGAAGGAAGGTGAGAAGGGAGGCAGAGGAGGAGAGAAGAAAAGTAAGTGGCTCATGGGAAGGGCGTAGTCCACAGGACACTGCCAACCAGGCCCATTTACTCATTCATTGATTCATTCACTTGTTCATTCATTCAACTGTATTGAATCCTGACTACATGCCAGACTCTGTGCTGGGGACTAGGGACGCAGCCATAAACAAGACAGCCAGGGTTTCTGTCCTCATGGGAGATAGACATTACAAATGCAATAAAATAAAATCATCTCTGATGGTTACCAATGCTGGGAAGAAAGAGACAGGGTTTGGGGGAGATTAGCTGTTTGGAGGAGGCCAAGAGAGACCTTTAGGGAAGTTGATGTTTATGAAGGGGCCTAAAGGATGAGAGGAGTCTGCCTCGTAAAAAGGGACAACCCTTCAGGCAGAAGGCACAGCTCCAAGCCCCCACTGGTGCAGCACTTCAGAGATGAAGAAAGTGGTTGCTATGGAAACTCCAGGACAGTGGCATCAGGTGCCTCCACCCAAATCTCACATCCCTTTTCTTTGTTTGAACTTCACTCCCAGAAAGGCCCTCAGGGATCATGCAGTCCATAACACAAACGGGGGAAAATGAGTCCTACAAGGGGCTTTCCTAAGGGTACAGCTATGCATGGGGAAACCCAGTTCTCCCAAGCCCAGCTGGATTCTTTCCTTCTTTCTTCTTTGAAATGGGGATTTTTCTCATCTGGACATGGCCTTGAGAGAACTGGGTGGGTAGGAGGAGGCACAAACGCGATGTCTCTGTCTTCCCTTAGGCCTTGGGGGATGTGCCATCGGAGTCCAGACATGGCACTGGAGCCAGTGGGCTCAGGTTTTGGGGACAACTTGGGCCATTTATGCTAGATAAAAACCCAAGATGCACACACTTCCTGGGAGCTCATTTGAACCATAACAATATGGGGGAATTTTGTCTTTTCTAGAAATTTCCACTTTGGGCCTAAAATGACTTTGGTTTTGAGAGTCGGGTGAGAACAGCCAGGAGAGCTGTTTTCACATAATTTAAATGCCCCCTGGGGGAGCGGGGGAAACAGCATCCTTGAGACATTCTGGAGGACGAAGCAGGTAGATGTTTCAGGAAGGCAGATGTCAGCCCAGAGCCAGAAAGCGCGGACTCCCCCCTGGGTCTGTGGCGGAGGCCCACCATCGGGAGTATGCAAGAGGCTGAATGATCGTCGGTCTGGGAGATGCCTGGGTGAGAATTTCTGAGCTATTTTCCAACTTGGAGTCAATGACTATACAGGTCTAAGATTTAGGATCAACCATAAGAATAATAACATAACTAACAAATTTTAGTTGAATTCATAACTGCCTAGATGATCCTTCAACTTCCATCTTCTATATTGTGAGTTGCTTGGCTGAACCCGCAAAGCCATATCATTTGGCACCCAGATATGGGGGAGAGCCTCCTAAAACATTACAGTCTTAGATTTGCTGCGGGGAAGGAGCATTGGCTGCAGTGACAGACAGCCTCAAGCATTTTTTTCTTGCCATCATGTGTTCAATCAAATATTTGCTGAGTGCTCACTACGTTCTGAGCCAAGCTACGGGCACTTAATTCTTACAATAGCCCTGTGAGCAGGTTCTATTAGTGACTCTGACTCTAAGAAACTCAATTTTATGTTTCTTTGCTGCTCCTTAATTTTCTCCTGCGACTGGAGGAGATTTTCATTGGCGCATGTTAATTCTGATGTGAGTTTGAACACAGAAGGTTCTGGAAGAGAGGGACCTGTCAAGTTTTCTTCACGTCCTGAGGAAACAGAAGGGGTGTCCTGGTGGAGGGCTGAGGAGAAAGCTGTGTGAGGAGGGTGGCATGTGAGCAGAGGAGAGAGAGAGAGAGAGAGAGAGAGAGAGAGAGAGAGAGAGAGAGAGTGTGTGTGTGTATGTGTGTGTGTATTCGTGCACTCGCATGCACTCACACACACGTGCACACTAGCCATGCAAGGAGTATCATGTAATTCAATGATACAGTCTCTATTTCCAAAAGTGGATTCCAGGCCACTCCAAACACATCCAGAAATCATTCCTGTATTTCTCCAAGATTAAGCAGAACTGGCAAATAGCAACCAGGAGAATTGAATAAAGATGGGGATGGGATTCATTTCTGTCTTTCCAAACATCGGCAAAAGCTTGCAACGTTTTGCAGACCACAGGGTTCTGCTCTCTATGCATCCCTGTGCCTGCTTCCCTTCTGTCTCCTTAGAGCTGAGACCAAACCCACAGTCCTCAGAGCTGCAGGGAAGACAGTCTGCCACATTTCTGGTCCCTAAGTTTAGACAGAGCTTCTACTTGATCTTTTTAACCAAATTTTTGAAAAGTTTTTTTTTTTTTTAACCTGGAAATAAATTGTAGCTGAGGGGGGAAAAGTGTTGCTTAATTTCAAGCACAGTTCTGTTTTTCTAAGATTAAGTTCTCTAAAAAGTAGGATAAAACAAATATCTATTTACCACAACTAGGCTTTCTAATGAGCTCCCCTGTGCCTTCCCCTTAAATTCAAACCACTTGTCTCCACATAAAATCTCCCGCAGGTACCACTGCTAACACCCTTCAGAAGGAAGGGCCAGCCCACAGCTGGCAACCCCTGCTTGTCGGCAGCAGGCCATGGAAGGTGTGCGGCTCTGACAGAGGCGCGGGCGGAGAGTGTGGGATCCTGGTCGCTTGACAGGCCTTCTTTGTTGAGGTTGCAGGAGTCATCTACAGTGAGAAAACATCTGAGGGACACACAGATGGGAACTCGAAGGGCCTCAGGCCCAGATCCAAGAGGTCACTGCAACTGCAAGGCAGCCTGCCAGAGCATGTTCACGGCTCAGAGGGAAAAGTCTCCATTTCCACATTTTTCTGCCCAGGGCACCCACGGGATGTTTATTCATCCTTGGGAGAGGTTATCTGCCTTTGACTTGAGGCAGACCCAACACCAGGCCCCATGATTGAACCTGGGGGATATTGTGAAAGGCAGCTGGGAGTGTGTGTGGATGGGGGGTATGGTGGGGTAGGGTTCAGAAGCGGGGTTCCTGAGAATCCAGAGACCCACAGAATCGGCTTAATAGCTGGCCCTTATCTAGCCACCTGCTGTCAATGAATGAAGGGGTCTTCTCTTGGAGATGTCTAGGTTTGGAGGGGCCTGCCCCTGCCCTTGACTCATTGTGTGACCTTGAACAAATCATTTCCTTGCCCTGGGTCTCAATTTCCTCAACTTAAAAAAAAAAAGCCTGTTGGATGATAGGCTTGAACCAGTGGTTCTTAACACTTTGGAGACACTGGCCTTTTGGCAGTCTGATGGCAGAATGTCTCTCTTTATGCGTACGGGCTCCAAATTTTACTTACACATCCAGGGTTCTTAGATCCCTGGAAGGCCCTCTGAGGACCATCTATACGAGCCACAGGTGGTGTTTTCCAGGGTCCCACACACAGTGCCTGCACATTGTCAGGGCACAAGAAATGTTTGTAGAATGAATAAATGATCCCTTCCAACACTCACTTCCTACGAGTCTAGGGTTCTAAGTGCCCAGCTTTGATTCTGCTTAGGCACATTCTGCAGACAAAAACAAAGGTATGCAGGAAAGATTCTTGCCTGAATGTTAGAGGCACAGGTGTATGCATACACACACACACAAACACACACACACACACACACACGCATGTGCGTGCACCTTCCAACCACCATTCCTTGGCCACACGTATTTTTTACCAAGCACCTACTGTGCGTTAGGTACTGGGGATGCTGTGGCTGGCGGTGAATGGGACTGACCCAGTCCTGGCCCTTGGGGAGCTCCCAGTCTAGCAGTTCCAGGCAGAGGTCTGTGCCAGACCTGGGTGCACGGCGAGGCCCAGGCACAGCCTGTGGTCAGGGTCGCGTCATGGCTTTCGTGGACCTTGGACACTTTTGCCTTTATGGGCCCCTTCCTCCATCAGAAAATATTTTAAAATGTGTGTTGGTATAAAGATGAATATAATCCAGGCCAGATTCATTGTTAACATGTTTTTTTTTTAATTACTATTTTCATTTTTTAATTCTGATTTTCAAAGATTTAAAGCCTTTTTTAAGACTCACATTTTTGTGGGCCCCTAAGGTTATCGTGGGCCCTAGGTGCTGTGCCTAAAGGATAAGTGGTCCCTGCCTGCAGCTCATCTTTACTCATCAGATAATGCAAAGTCAAGCAAGTTCCTCCAAAAGAAGCTGTAAGATGTGAGGAGGAAGAGGTCAGGGAAGACTTCCGGAGGGAGATGGCACTTAAACAGAGCCTGGAGGGTGGGCAGGACGGATGTGATCGAGCAAAACAGGCATTCTGGATTGAGGAGGGACTAACGAAGACAAAGGCCTGGAGGGAGGGATGTGCAGCACACATATAGGTAGCAGAGGTGGCCAGAGTTCTGGTGTCCTTTAAAACTGGACCTGGGGTTGATGCAGGGTCTTACCAACAGCCCTGCCTCATGCACGCACCCCTTCTCTCCTGATCCCACTTGTAGAGCTTCAGGGTTCTGAGGTGGATGAGCTTTTAGGTCACCACACAATACCTCCTACGAACTGAGCGCTGAGTATCAGCAGGCACATGGAGCACTTTACCTTTATCCCATTTTATAGAGAAGAAAAACAAGGTTCAGGGGGTTAAGCCACTCGCCCGAGGTCAAACAGCTAGGAAGAGGCAGAGCTCTGTGCTTAGGAGCCGCTATGCCACACCGTCTCTCTGAGAGGCCGAAGGAGAGATGGGAAAACCGAGACCCAACGAGGAGATATGATTATTCCAATGACCAGCCAGGAGGGTCAGTGCCTTCTGAAGGATCACGTTGGCATCATCAGGCCTCCCTCACCTTCCTAGCCTCGGAAAGCACAAGGCTTGTTTCCACTGTGGTCTTGACCCCTCCCCCAACCCCCGCCAGTTCTTCTTACCCCTACTTGTCTGCACAGGTTTCTCAAGACCAGTCTCTGTAAGAGTCAGACCCAGATCCTCCTTTCTCAAAAGACTGTTCTCAGAAAGGGAAGCCTTTCTTCTTGATGTTCCTGCACTCCCCGCCCCAGGGGAAGGATCGGCAAAGACAGAAAGGCTCCTTTCTGTCCCAACCCTATCCCTCCAGTGCAAGAAGCACCTGCCTCCCACATTGGCTGTGTAGATATTATCACAGCATGAGCTGACTCACCTTTGTGACATCTCAGCCCGCTGGGCAGGAACGCAGTTCTGGGCGCCATGGTCTTCCAGGGGTATAAACACACTGGGCCAGTCCCAGGGTGGGGTGGCTGTACTCCCAGAGGCCTCTACATCGTGTCCCCTGGAAGAAGAGGCACAATTGCAGGAACCAGGCTGTGGAGTTAGGGGATGTAGAAGCTGTCATCAAATTTTGGGAGAGCATCCTGTAGAAGAAGGGTGATAAAAGTTTGGAGGTTCTCAAGAGAGCATCTGACTCTTGGACAGAAGTGACAGGGGTAGAGGTCCATTCAATTCAAGCCCTTATCACAGTCAATGTTGACCAAAGAGGACATGGATGTGGAAGATGAGGCAGGGCAGGGATGTTGGGGCGACCCAGGTACCAGACAGGTGCTGCAGGGGTTCACAGTTGTATGGATTGGAATGCTTTATGAAGTCTATGCCTCTTCCCATCTTCCTATTATCCAGGGAGGCAACATGGTTGAGTGGAAAGAAATATCACAACCTTTGAAGTCTGACACTCAGTTCAAATATCTGGTTTCTACCACTTATTACCTAAGTGGCCCTTCCCTTCTCTGGGACTCAGTTTCTTCTTCTGTAAAACGGGGACAGTAACAATTACAAGGGCTATTGTGAGGGTTAAGTAAGATAGCATCGAAAGGTCCTGGCAATAAATGAGTTTCTCATCCCACTTTACAGTTTCGGAGCTGTTAAGTTACATACCTGGCCAAGGTTAAATGGCTGGCAGGGGCAGTCAATTTAGAGTCAGAACCCAGGTCTCTTCCAGCCCAGTGGGCTATGTCCTGCCTGTTTAGGTCCCACTTACTGAGCACCTACAACACACCTGAGCCAAGCGGTGTTCCACTGAGTGTGACCAGGCACAATTATTATCTGCAAATGAGGCTCAAGTAATTATACCACTTGTTCGAGGTCTCACAAATGAAGAAGCAGCGAAGTTGGGATTTCAAGTCTGACTCCCAAGCCCATGCTTTTAAGCAGGAGCTGGCAAACTGTAGCCCGAGGGCCAAATCCTCCCCATGGCCTGTTTTATAAATAAAGTTTTATTGAAACACAGTTATGCTCATTTATGCGTTGCTTGTGGCTCTTTTGAGGTACCAATGGCAGAGTAAGTCATTGCAAATCAACTACATAACTCGGAAAGGCTGGAACATTTACTGTCTATTTACCAAAAAAGTTTAGCCCTACTCTTAACCACCATTTTATAGTCTTTTCTTGAGAATAATAAAAGAGGATCTGCTTAACACCAAGACACATTTTTAGGCAGGTAGGTCAGTACTTGACCTGAATTCTGTGACCGATTACTGCCTGGCGCTCCTCTGCCTTCCCTCCTTCTCTCCTTCAGCAGAACTTTTAGGTCAAGGGGGAGGTGCTAGGTAAGACAAGACAAAGGCATTGTGTCAAGCATATCAACAATGCCCTGTTTTGCATTTGTTTGTTGTGATATCATCAGGGGACTTTTAGTTAAGTTTTCGAAAATGATTATTTAATGTGATTTAATTTTATTGCTTATTGATTGATATCTACTCATTATTAACTCTATTATGTCTGTGTCAGAACTGCATCTTTTCTCCTTTTAAATATATGATTGACACTGTGAATATATAATACCTTAGGACCACCTCCTCCCCCAAGTGAACAAGTAGGATTTTTAGACACAGCCAAATTTATTGATAATAAATTTCAGTATACAGAGATGAAAGAACACATCCAACCCACCAAAAAAAAAAAAAAAAAAAAGATATATAGCTACAATTAATCTGAGCAGAAAGAGCACTGAACTGGGAGTCAAAAGGCATTGGTTCTAGACATAGCTCCATTTAATCAGTTAGGTAATTTGGGTTTTTCGTAAGCCTTCCAGTGCCTCAGTTTCCACCAATATAAAATGGGGCTAAAGACCTGATGACTGATAATGGCACTTCCTAGTATGGCACTGTATTCCCATTAAAACCCACCAAAATAAAGCCTTTGGGGAAGTTCTGCCTAGAGGCAGAGGCTTAACAGAGATGACCTTTGATCCCACAAGGGGGATTCTGTTTTGAACCTAGCAATTCCTTTGAGAGTGGGGGACTGGACAGCAGGCACCTTCCCAGTCATTTCTGGTTTTGTCCCAGGATCAGGAGTCTTTTATCAGAAGAAGAGGGATTTAGGTCTGATGAGGGCAGAGTGTCCTGGTGGGGGGCAGCGGGCCAGAGGACGCCATAACTGTCCTCCAGGACAGGGAGGAGAGGGAAGCTGAAGGAAGCAAGGACTCTCTCCTGTCATCTGTCCTTGTCCTGGGGATAGCATTATCAGAGTGCTGGGGAGCAAGACAGGACAGACTTGTCATCGCTGTGAGGGGCACAGGTGTCCCCACCTTCCTGCTAATCCCCACCATGATTACCTTCTCTCCAGGGCAAGAATACAAACCTTTTTGTCTTTATTTCATATCACTTTTTACAATTTGATAGGCAAAAAAAAGGGATTTCATTGTTATTTTCATTTGTATCTATTTGCTCAAAGATTTAGCCTTTTTTCTTGTTTAGCTATTTGTATTTTTATTTTTTACATGGATTACCCATGGTCTTTGCTTTAATTATTTTTCCTATAACAATATTTATCTTCATTTTTGATTTTTTGAGGTTACGCATTTAATATGTAAATATATCTTTGGTTTTGTCAAGCTTTTACAAAATCAAACAAAACTAGGTACAGCAAGAAATGTTAATAGCTTCTCCTTTCTTCCTCTGCAATTCTAAAGTCCCAGGAAACCATTTATAATTAACATTTGCAGGGTAACTGCTATCATTTTTCTGTATTTATATAAACTTATTCAAAATATATATAAATATAATTTTTTTCTTTTTGCTTTTTATAAAAGTGGGAACATTCTATATCGTTTCACCTAAAATTTGTTTTTTTTTTTTAATTCTACATTTTAAATTGAATTAGCCCCCTCTCAGATTCCTATGCCCCTTTTCTATTTTACAAACTTTCTCATCATCTTCACTTCCAGAGTTAGGCAAGAATCATCAGGCCAGTTTTACAGATTAGCAAAACTGAGGCTCGGGAAGAAAAAACCAATTTATTCAGTACTTTACGCAATACAATACTGGACAAAAAGCCAGACTCCTGATTTTGAGGGTCTTCTTTCTCTATGCTCAGTAAATCAGATCTTTTGTCCTTGAAGTCACCCTTTGGAGGTACATAGGCTGGAGCTGGGGGTCGGAGAAAGTGAAAATACTAAGAGAGTTGATGGAGGAAGAGAAATTCAAATTTCCTGTGAGATTCTAATCAGTTCCTGATATGTTAGGTGACACGGAGTAGTTGTTGGCCCTCTCTGGGCTCCTGTGCTCAGGTAGGAAATTAAGGTCTAACCATAGGATTTCAAACTGTGCTCTATGCGGCTCCAGGGAGCCCCACGAGTTACTACTCCTCAAAAGTGAACACAGGCAGCATGTTTAGGGATGCTCACCGCATCACTGTGTTGATGAAAAGCTGAAAGGTGTTGTCCACCAGTGTTTAAGTGCATCAGATCTTCATTTATTCATCTCTTCATTCATTCGTGGAATAGTTATTGAGTAACTACTGCCAGAACCTGGTTTAGACACTGGGAATCACCAGTGAACAAAACAGACCAAGTGTCCGCCCTCTTGGAGCTCACCTGGAAGGGAGGGCCACCCAGTAGTGAACTGTACCCTAGTGACGGGGAATAAGATGGAGCCATATGTCCCAGCATGGATCGGCCATCGTGGTGGGAGCAAGATACCAAGACCAGTGTGGGCTGATTTCTTACATAAACCTCCACCCACTACAGGACAAGTCTGCACGTCTGTCTGTGGGTGAATAGATATACAAAAAGGTGCTGAGGAGGGTTTGGGTGTCATCTCTGCATGACGGTGTTGCTTCTGGAAAGAGCGGGGAGTAATCCAGGATTGAGGGTACCTTGTTTGGGGCACTTTAACCTTATCTGAAGTTTTTCTTTTTAATTTTTTTAAACAAGGAAGTCATTCAGGTATTATTTGCAGTTAAAAAAAAATAGTTTTAAAGTTTAAGATAAACTTAAGTCCAGTGAGAAGGAAAAGACAAAAAGGAACAAGTTTTGATGTCTTAGAGCCCTTCAAAATCTAACTTGCTCATGCTTTATGATCTACCTAAAGCTAGGAGGCATCATGGTTTTGGGGGCTCAGAGATTTTAAATTAAACAAACCAATGCACATTATTGCCTGTATCCGAGAACAAGCAGACCTCACCATAGAAGCATCCCCTGCTGGTCCCCCCTTAGCTACTTAGAATCCAATCTCAGCATTGCTGGAAGGGAACACCTTCCCCAAGACTTACTTTACAAATGGGGAATCCTAGGTCTAGACATTGTGATTTCTTAATTTACCAAGGACTCAATTAATGGCAGAGTGCAGATACAGTGGGAAGCAAGCCTGCTCAGTGTTCAGATCCTGGGCCCAGTGCCTAGGGGAGGCGAGGAGGTGGGATGGAGGGAATGCCATCCTCCAGCCTCCCACTGGAAGCTCCCATGATGAGTCCTAGCGTCCAGCACATGCTGAAAGGAAGCCTTGTCAACATGGAAGGAGATCAAGGCAGCCGGGGAGTGCTGAAACCTCCTGTCGGGTCCAGCATCTCTGAGGAGATAGGGACACTTTGGATGCTGCCCCCACCCCCTCCTTGAGCTCTCTCCACTTGAATTCCGAGGGGCTTTAGAATCACTAGACTGTCTCCCGCTCCCAGGAAACCCCAGGCTTCAGTGGAGCCAGGCGACTGGCCATCCATCATCCTTATCTCCTGGCTCTGGCGGCCCCAGGTCCCTGGCCTGGATGAGCCCAGGGGGCCAGGAGGGGTGGGGACTGGGGGGGCCTCGATAACAAGAAAAGCAGCTGTCCCCTGGGGGAACTTCAAAGTGCCTAGAGCTGAAATTTATGGGCAGAGTTGCTCACATTAGGGACCAGAGGGCCATTTATCCCAGAAATATTTATTGAGCACCTACTGTGTACCAGACTCTAGGCTGGGGGAATCTTATGGGTCCAGAGATTTTGTTGTTAGGTTAACATGTCAAACTCAGTGGGCTAGGCTGATGAATAGATCAGTTCATTAATTTGTTACGTGTTTATTAAGTGCCCACTATGTGCTAGGGGGTTTCTGGGGGACTCGAGGCTGTTGGCAAGATTAAATGAACATCCTTCTTCTGTGGGCAGGGTTTGAGATCTCCTAATGCAGTAGTTAAGAGCTTTGGAGCCAGGCAGACTTGGGCAAGTTACTAAACCTCTCTGGGTCTCAGTATTCTTAGCTTTAAAATCAGGACAATTACCCCACCTATCCCATAAGGTTTGGGAGAGGATGAAATGAAATGGAAACTATAGATCAAAAGCTTAGCCTGAACCCAGCAAATGATCATCTTGCAACAAATTTGGCTATTTTGGTGACTGCAGTTGACGGAGACCGTCATTCGTTTCTTGTTTGTATTCCGTCCTTGCTCTGTGCTGGGCCATTGTTGGAGGGACAACTGGGCATGTTGACCTGGGAGGGTCTGCAAGAGTCCTCGCCTCTCCCCCACAGGCCTCTCCTTGGCTGAGGCTTTGAGGCATTAGAGAGGGGGCTCTTGCCCGGGGCCCGGGAGAGGCACTTGGACTTGGTAACTCCTTTCACCTCAAGATTCTAAAGGCTTGTGATCCTCCTTCCAGGGAAGGCCCTGGGAAGAGGACCTCACTACCTTCCGGGGCACCCATGAGGAAGGCCTTCCTTCCGCGGAGCTGAGATCCCCTACTTGTGCCCTAGCTCTGTCCTCTGGGCCCTACCCGAACTCCTTGAGCCTCGGTTTATCCATCTGCAAAATGGAGACGGTAATAGTTCCTGTCCTGTAGGGTTATGGTGAGGGTCGAGTGAGATAAAGATGGTAAAGCACTTGGCACAACGTCTGTACAACAAAGTCTTCCATAAGTGGTAGCCAATAACTGTAGCCTTTGGGAATCAATAAAAGGAAGAGGAGAAGGAGGAGGAAGGAGGAGAAAGGGTAGCAGAGCTGTCTTTTCTGGGGTTGGAAACAATTCTCAGTTCTCAGAGAACCCAAGTTTG
This sequence comes from Pteropus medius, assembly GCF_902729225.1. Taxonomy (NCBI): domain Eukaryota; kingdom Metazoa; phylum Chordata; class Mammalia; order Chiroptera; family Pteropodidae; genus Pteropus; species Pteropus medius. Next base: position 21,042,020 of record NW_024349802.1, on the reverse strand, counting down.
GCAGGGGAGAGCAAACACAATTCCCAAAGGTGTTTCCAGAGTTGGAAATTCATGGAACATAAAAGGGAAGGGTGCACGGAGTCCCTGCGCTTCTCCGGTACCCAGCGGGCATTACAGCCGCTTCCATTTCTCAAAGGAGCCAGTGGCTCTGAAGGTGAGCGGACTTCCCAGGGTCGGTAGCCAGGGAGGGCTGGGCATCGCCAGAGCTTGGTTTTCCCTCTCACTCCCCGCAAGGCAGCCGATGGGGAGCCCTGTGGACAGTGCTATTGGCTGAATTGTGTCCCCCTAAAATTCCTGTGTTGAGATCCCAATCCCCAGTACCTCAGAATGTGACCTTTCTGAGAGACAGGATCTTTACAGAGGTGATCAAGTTAAAATGAAGTTATTGGGGTGGGTCCTAATCCACTATGACTAATGTCTTTATTAGAAGGAGACTCGTGGACAGAAACATGCAGAGAGGGGAGACCATGTGAAGAGACACAGGACCATCTACAAGGAAGGCCTGGAACAGATCCTCCTCACAGTGTCAGAAGGAACCAGCCCTGCCAACATCTTGAGTTTGGACTTCCCAGCGTCCAGAACCGTGAACGAGTAAATTTCTGTTGTCGAAGCCACCCCATCTGGGGTGCTTTGTGACAGCAGCTCCCACAGACTGCCTGCACAGTAAGCACTGAGGAAACCCCTGAAGGCGTGCTCACCCCTGCCTGTCCTGGAGAGGCAGGGGGCCCGTGTGTGCAGTCACCTGGCTCCTCTCCAGAACCCTGCGATGCTGCACAGAAGCCATGAGGCAGGCGAGTCGGACCACCAGGCCAAGGCTTTGGAATTGACCTTTCTCCTTATTGTGGCTCTCTGAGAAGTGAAAACCATTTTCCTGGTGCCTTCTTACGGAGGCTGGATTAACCTCACCTGCTGCTGGGGACCAGCTGCTGTCCCCAGGGAAGACTTGCCTGACTCTACCTGGCCTCCCGGGGACTGGGGATTTGTCAGAGATCCTGAGAATTCTGAGCTGGCTGCATCCATTTTTTCCTCTCTCTGAGATCTTTTCTCTCTTCCTTCCCTTCCTTCTTCACTGGCTCCCCTCCTCCTGAATTGTGCTCTGCAAATTCTCCCCTGCCCCACCCCAAGTCTGCTTTCTCCCAACTCCCCATCTGCCTAGGCCACCCTCACCTGGTGGCCCTCAGCAGAGCAAGGGACAGTCCAGAGCCCCAGGTTGCCTGGGAGATAGAGGCAGAAAGTCTAAACTCACTACTTTGGAGCCGAGAAGAAATTATCCAGAGCTGGTTTCTCCTCCCACCTTCCAGGGAGCCTTGCTCTTGTCCCCAGCCTGGATACCTTATTATATTTTGCTTTAATTACATTAAAGCAAATGACTATGTCCCTCTGTGGTTTCGATCAGGTCAGGGATCTGATAATCGATCCTGGCACAGTCTAGACGGGAGTCACTTTGAAGCTGTTTTTAGCAGGATGAGAACAAACAATTTTTCCAAAGTGGTCACATTAGGCAAATGGGCTGGTGGGTCATCTTTTTGGGAGGAAGCGTGCCCTGGCTCCAGGCAGCCTGCTGACGAACTCCCAGGCCCTTGGGAGGAGTGTGGACTGCACCCCGTTTGGTGGAAGGAACTTTCTATAGAGATGCCATATGCTTAGGCCTCCTGTGATGTGAAACCTGGTTCAGGTGCCTCTTCCGGGAAGCCAACCCTGACTGACACCACCTGGCTCAGGCCTGAAAGGCAGCGCAGTGCAGAGTGAGGCAGCTGGCCCAGGAGAGGGAAGAAAGATGGAGTTTATACAGGGCACTGCAGAGTGGGCTCAGGTCCTGCAAACTTATTCTCCCTTCACTCTTCTTTCAAGAAGAAAGAAAATTTGTATCTCAACAAGAGGAAAGCCTCTGTGTGGTGCTAATCTGTCTCTAAAACCTGTCTAACATCTGCTAATCACCCCTTTCTTTTAACAAAGAAAGCAGGCCTAGGGCTCTGCAGGATGCTAAAATCGAGCTAGATTTTAATAACACTGTTGTTTTCATTGTGTTTATTCCCACAGTCTCTTTCAAACAATACTGGTTTTCTCTTGAAAGTGAACCCTTCATTGATCAAGCACTGTAAGGCAGAGATTCTGAAGGTAGGAACTGAAAGAGGACTTTGGGAAACAGGGCTGGGGGGTCTCATGCACAGGACTGATGTTACCGGCTAGGTGACCTATGGCCGATTACTTTACTATCTGAGCCTCAGTTTCTCTGCGTAAGATGGAATTGATGATGCTACTGTTCAGGGTCATAACGAGGATTCTCTGAGAGTGTAGGCATGTATGGGATCCATCCCTACGGTGCTTGGCATGGGGTCTCTACTCTATCTGGTGGCATCATCCCTTACAGGGGCCACCTCTCCCCTCAGCCATTCTCAGTGCCTTCACTTGTCCCACAGTCAGAACTGACTCAGCTCTGGGTTCAGAGGAAACAAAAAAACATGGAGCCTCCAGTTATGATCCGGCTCAAGCTCCTCTGGCCTTGGGCTTGTCCCAACTGGGCCTCAGTTTCCCCATCTGTCAGTAGAAGCTCTGACCAAAAGATTTCTAGGACCCCTTGAACTGTGATATAAAACATTTTGAGCAGTAACCAGGGAGTGGCGATTCCATGAGAGAAGAATTTCTGCTTTTCCAAATATATTCGGTGTTTCTCCCTACTTGCAGACCTGGCCATGGACCAGTGGTGTTAACCTCACCTGGGAGCAGGTGAGAAATGCAGACTCTCAGGCCCCACCCAGATCTCCTGAAGCAGAAGCTTTTTAACAAGAAGCCCAGCACTTAAAAAACACTAATTGATACCACCCAGTCTGAAATGAGAATTTTAAAATGCTTTTACATTTTCAAATATAGTTATATATTTTCGAGGAATTTTTAAAAACGAGTGTGTGATTTTTTTTTAAAAAAACAATAAAGCTATTGCAAAAATGTTAAATTAACCCACCCCAGTTAAGAGATCAATTGATTTATGTAAATCTGGTGAACAGTTTTTTTCCAGGGATTTTTCTTTCTGTGTAAGGTAGGATCCCCTGCTTTTCATGTTTTTTGGCCACTTCCCAACAAGTGTCTCCCTAAGGCCTGATTCCTGGAGAGGGGTGTGTGTGGTGTGGGGGTGCGTTGTTTGCGACTGTGTCTTGCAGCTGATCTACTGAGCAGCGACTTCAGCCAAGTCAGCAAAACCAGGATGGAAATAAACTAGATTCCTAAGGGCTTCAGGGGGCTTCAGAGTGAGCTGGAGGCACGTGGGAAACCAGTCCTCAGATAAACAGGAGCAGCATGCTCTGTGGATTAGTCAGGCATCCTGGCTTTCCAGTCGGGCCCATGTTCCAGAGGGCTTCCTGCCTCTTCCACATGTCCAGCCTCCCACTGAGCCAGGGTCCTCTGTTTCTCCTCATCTCCAAAACAAAAGCCCAAATCGCTGGGCCATCTACTTCAAGGAATTTATTCCAAAGAAGCGATCATGATGTAGGGAAGTCATGAAGTAGGCAATGACCTTCATCGCATGCCATTGATAAGAGTGAGAAGCCAGAAAAACAAAATCCAGTGTCTAAGAATAGGGGCCTGATGTCACCAAGATGTATTTCAATACTCCAGGCACTGCCTCAGAGCAGGTGAGCACTCATGTTTAAGAGTCAGCAGGTCTGGACTTGAGTGATAGTTTAAGTAAGTTATCTAGCCTCTCGAAGTCTCAGATTTCTCAGCTGTAAAATGAGAATGATAATGTGAAACTGAACAAATGAAACCTCATTTAAAATAAAGTCAGGAGGCCAGAAAAAGGAGCTTTCACCCACTACTACTCCATGTCAATTAATGCCTCAACTGGAAGAAGCATCAGCTACAGACCTCAGCAGGAAGAGATGACTTTGCGTTCTCAAGAAGGGTCTCTCCTACTCCAGCAGGAGTGAACTCTCGATTTCCTCCAATGAACTTCCAACTTCCCTCTTTTTCTCTATAAAGTAACATTCCTCTCCTTCGTTTACTGGACTTGCCTATAGTTTTTTGCTATAGCATGCTTGTCTCAAATTGTGATTCTCTGCCATTCCCGAATAAACCCATTTTTTTTGCTGGTAAAAATAACTGGCTGTTTTATTTTTAAGGTCAACAATAATAATACCAAGTTTATGTTTCTTGTTCCGAGGATTAAATGAGGACATGGATGGAAAACATTTAGCGCTATGCCTGGCACGTGGTAAGCGCTTGGTTTTTGTGTTCCCGTTCAGATATAGAAAAATATTGTAGATGAATATTAATGACATGGAAATATACATATATATAGCATTGTAAAAGTGAAAAAAGCCTATTATAACTCAGCATGATCCATTATGTTAGCATGTACGTAGGTATTCACATTTAAAGTGGTACAGAATTGATAGATGTAAAATATGTCTATCAATAGATATGCCTATTAAAATATGTCTATCGACTGGACTAGAAGAAAGGGAAATGGCTGGCTGCTGTTGAACGCTTTCTCATTTCTCAGGCTCAGGTCCGTCATCTCTGCCTGAGAGAGCCAGGACAAATCAGAGCCGGCCTGATCTTTGATAACTGCCGTAAAGATAAAACAAAAGCGCTGCCCACTGAGTGCTAGTTGACTAGGAGCCAGGTACCTTCTAGGTGCACTACTAGCTAATTTCTTCTTCACAACCACCTACGAGGTGGATACTATTTGTTTTTCCATTTTATAGATGAGGAAACTGAGGCACAAAGGGACTAAGTTGAAATTGAACCAAGGGCTCACAGCCAGAAAGAGAAAAGCCAGCTCTTAATCACTATGCTATAGCGCCTCAAGCATCTTGTTTTACAAAGAAGGGAACTAAGGCCCAGAGAAGCAGGGCATCTGGCCCAAGGCTGCACAGCAGAGACGGAGCAGCCCTGGGACTCAGGCATCTGAAGGCCCAGGCATTGAGGCTCCACAGTGCCCCCTTTAGGCAGCCTGAGGTTGTGCTGGCCACTTGATTCTTTAGAGCTGTAAGAAGGGACCTGGGCATGTAACTTTTGCCCAGGGGAAGTGCAGGTCTTTAAAGAGCAAAGGAGGGAGCCCACGAAACACCTGCCCCTTTGCCCTGGAGCACCGCGCCCGCTCTAAATCCTGTGTAATTTAAGGCAAATGTAATCCATATGGCTCTGATTCATTTACACTTAAATCTTCAAAATATTGTGTTTTAAGAGCTGTTACTTACAGAGCCTTCAGAACCTGTTAAAGAGTCAGCTCCCCCATCCCTCCTCCTCACCCTGTTCCCAGTCCAGCCTCTCGCCTCTTCCCCCATAGGACTGGGGCTCACACTAGCATCTGGCCAGGCTGAAAAGAAACTCACAGACTCTGATTTGGAAACTAGTAATGTAGGCACAAGGAGACAGTAATCAGGATGTTCAGAGCAGAATTGTTTGTAATCCCCAAAAGTTGGAAAATATGTAAATGTCCACAAACGGGAGAATGGATGAATAAATTGTTACAAGTTCATACAATGTAATAGCATACCAAAGTGAAAACTAATAAACAGAATCTGCATATATCAAAATGATGAATCTCACAAACATATTATTGAGGGAATAAAGAAAATAAGTTGAAGATAAATTCATAATGATACTAACTATACAAAATTTAAAACATTGAAAACCATATATATGTGAGCATGTGTGTGTGTCTATACAAACTACCCTGGTAATGTTTCTTTTTTAAGCTGGTAATGGCTGCATAGATGTTTGTTACATCATGTGTAGATTTTTATATAATTTGGAAAAACTACATAATATAAATTTCAAAAACTCTAGACTTAGCATCAGCAAAGAAAATTATGTATTAACAAGTTCAATGCCTTCATTTCATAAAAGAGGAGAAGGAAATAATTTAATATTTGTTAACTACATAACACTTACTGAATACTTCCTAGCCAGGCACACCATCATTTCATTTAGGTTCCACACCACTGCAATATGCTATTGCTATTTTCATTTTACAGATGAGGCAACTGAGGCTCAGAAACTTCCTCAAGGTCATGTGGCTTGTAAACCACAAGGTTGTAATGCAGACCGTGGCCTCTGCCTCCCAAGCTCATGCATCAGATCGCATACTGTTGAGGGAAGCATTGTTATTTGGTCTTTCCTCACAATTCTTTGAGTTATGTTTCATTATTACCAATTACATAGATGAAGAAACTGAGGCCCTGAGTGTCAAGTGATTGGCTAACAGTTGTTCAAGAAGTTAACCCATAGAAACCAGACCAGCGAGCCTCCTGACTCCTTGTCTAGTGCTCTTTCCATACCGGGCCTTGTCTAGAAGATAGGGGGGTGGGAGAATGTGGTTATGTGTACTTACCTTCCACTCTTTTGAAGCTTTATGTATTTTGGCTACTTCCAAAGGGAATGAACCTCCCAAAGCTGCCTTGGCCAGGTTTGGGACACATTGCCTTATGGACGGGGAGAACCCGGTGAGCCTTGGGTCTTGTGGCCAGAGGAGCCATCCTCCACTTTCGTTCATGACCTACATCCAGTCTCTGTCAGTCAGGGTCCCTGCAAGAAACAGGTAGCACATTCAAGCTGGGTAATTTGAAGAGAATTTAATAAAGGATCTATCTACAAATTTATGCGCTGGGCTTAGGAAAAGCAACCAGTCATAGTGTAGTACTCTGGGGCTGGCAGGAGCAGGGAGCTGTTGTTATCAGTGAGAGGGAGCCATTAGGCAGCCAGAGGAGGAGGTTTTCTGGGGTGGGCTTCCTGATGAGAGCTGGGGGCTGTTGATAGAGAGCTCAGACAAACCCGCAGGGAGGGAGTTGAGGGAATACACTCTGCCTTCCCTCAGATCCCTTTTTGCTGGAACTCCTTTTGGCCAAACCCAAGAGGGTAAAAGAAACTCTCTATGCAATTCATACAGGTCAGCCTTCCAGGGCACAGAGCAGGGTGAAGAGAGGTGGACAGTGAATCCAGGGGGTACAGAGAGAAGATACCCACACATTCCGTAGTAAACACTGGCTTTCCTTCAGACACATACAGACTCTAACCATTTCTTACCACCCCCACTGCTGGCCCCTAGTCCAAGCCACCACCACCCCTCAGCTGGATTGCTGCAATAGACTCCTAGCTGATCTACCAGCTTCTACAGTCTGTTCTTAACAGCCAAAGCAATTCTTGTAAATTGTAACTCAGACCACATCACTCATCTGCTCAAAATCTTAAAACTAAGAGTGAAAATCAAAGTCCTTACAAAACTCCGCATGGCCCTGCAAGCTCTGTCATTCCCCCATCACCCTTGACCTCATCTCCCTATTTTCCTCCGGACCTTACTCCGCTCCAGCCCTGCCGATTTCCTTGTTCTTCTCAAATATGCAGGGAAAGTTCCTGCTCTCGGGCCTCTGCTGATCCCTCTGCCTGGAATGTCCCTCCCCCGCCCTCCTTCACCCTAGTCAAGCCTTTACTCAAGTGTCCCCTGCTCAGTGAGACCTACTCCGACCCTCCTTTGTAAAACTGCAAACTGTCTCCCACATCTCTCGCCCACGACCCCTGATTCCCAAAACTCTGCTCGTTTTATTTTCTCTTTATCACTTGACATCTTTTAACATGCCATTTAATTTACTTTTTCATTATATTTGTCTGTCTCTCCCCAGTAAATGCAAGCTCTACGAGCAGAAGGCTGTTTTATTCACCAGTATATCTCTAGAATCTGGAAAATAGTGGGTATTTAATACATAATTACTGAAAGTTGTTGAATGAATGAAATGGAGTTGAGGAAAGATCAGACTTGGGAATTTCCACTTAGGAAAGGATAGAGGTTGGGTAGAGATTAGTAGGTCCTGTATGAGGGGAAGGGAAACATGGAATTATTCATTATCTAATACATACCTGTTAAAAGTCATGTTTTACCAACGGGTATCAAAGCCTTGATAAACAGACACATGTTATGTGCCCTTTGACCTAGCAATTCCACTTCTGAGAATTTATACTAAGGAAACTTGTTTTCTGGTAAAAATTTAGCAACAATGAATTTCTTCGCAATGTTGTCTATAATAGTGAAAACCCGGAACCAAAGTAGGTGTCTAACAATTGTGAAATGCTTACCTCAGTACTTAACTATGGTACAGCCATAAGATGGAATGGAATTCTACGCAAACATTAAACGTATTGATTTGAAAATGTTTATGATAATTGCTCTGTGATAAAAGTACATTATAAAATGGCATTACAGTATAATCTTGTTTTTTATTAAAATATATATGTATCTTTCAAATTTGGAAATCTGTAACCCAAAATATTAATAGCACTTACCTGCAAATGGGCGCTATACAGGTATTTTATTTATTTTTGTCTCTATTTCATAAATTTGATTCAAGGAACTTGGATTATTTATTTTTAAAAACTAAGTTTATAGTTAAAAACAAAAGTTAATTAGGAGCTCTTGGACAAAAACCTGACCTTTCTGGGCTGCAGTTTCCTCAATCTTGAAATAGAGATAAAAACAACTTCAAGTCCTTCTTATTTCACAAGAGTTGCTCTTAGGTATGTACTGGAGGAATTAGCCATGCAATAAGAGGAGAGAAACAATTAAGAGATGTAAGGATTGAGAGGGAAAAGATAAAGCTGTCACTATTTGCGGTGTGGCTGATGCCAGTCCTATATCCTCAGAACAAAAATCATGTGGAACAGAGAGCCTTCATTGATCGATTCATTCAAACACACGCGCGCGCGTGCACACACACACACACACACACATTGTCACTATTTGCAGTGACTATGTTTATTGACTTAAAAAAATCAAGTTCGACCTACAAAAATTAATATTATCTCTTTATGCCAGCAATGACCAACTAGAAAACATATTTAAAAAAACAATTCCATTCATAAGTGGTAACAAGAACTGTAAAGTCTATGTGAAGTAATGAAGGACAAAGCCAAGATGTCCCACCATTTCTATTCAACATTAAAGTGGTTATTTTAGCCACTGCAATAAGAAAAGAAAAATTAATGAGGCATGAAGCTTAGAAAAAACTAAAATTGTCTTTTTTTCACAGATGATATGATTGTGTGTGGATCAACTTATGAAATCTATAATAGAAACAACTAAACAGAACACAACATCAATATTTTAAAAATCAATTTTTATCTCTACAGTAACACAATTAAAAAATTAAATAAAAATACCATTTATAATAACTCCAAAAAACATAAAAATACATTTATCAAAAGATGTGTAAGACCTCTACACTAAAACCTACAAAATATTGATAAAAGAAATTAAAAAGACCTAAACAAATGGAGAGCTATGATATGTTCATAGATTGGAAGATTTAATATTGTTAAGATAATCTTTCTAAATTTATATATAGATTCGACATAATCTCAATAAGGATTTTTTGAAGCACGAGTTAATTCTAAAATTTCTATAGAAATTTAAATGACTTCAAATAGTCAAATCAATTTTGAAAAAAACAAAAAAACAGAACAAAATTGAAGGACTTATTCTACCAGATTTTAAGACTTACTGTAAAGCCACAATAATCAAGACAATGTGCTAGTGGCCTAAGAATAGATATACAGATGAATGAAACAGAACAGTGTCCAGAAACAGACCCACGCATATATATAGCCAATTAATTTTCAACAAACGTTCCAAGGTAATTCAATGGGGAAAGAAAAGTTTTTTCTGTACTAGAACAACAAGAGATTGGTATGGGAAAAAAAGAATCTCAACCCCTACTTCATACTATACCCTCCAAGTCCCAAATGAATCAAAGATCTAAATGCAAAAGCTAAAACTAAAACCATAAAGCCACTAGAAGCAAAGAGAAGAATATTATCAACTTTGGGGTAGACAAATATGTCTTGGAGAGATCTCAATAGGCACAATCTATAAAAGATAAAAATTAACAAATGTTCAAGATCACGAGAAGACAAGCCACAGACTGGGAGAAAGTATTTGCAAATGATATATCGGATAAAGAACTGTTATCCAAAAAATTCAAAGAACTCTTAAAACTCAATAGTAAGAAAGTGAACACCCAACTTAAAAATGAGCCAAAAACCTGAATAGACACCTCGCCGAAGAAGATATATAGATGGCAAATAAGCATATGAAAAAATGGTCACCGTCATATGTCATTAGGGAACTGCAAATTAAAGCAAAGGTGAGCTACTAGTGCACACCTATTAGAATGGCCAAAACCAAAATACCGATGACACCAAATGCAGGTAAGGATGTGAAGCAACCGGAGCTCTCATTCCTGACTGTTGGACGGTTTGGTAGTTTCTCATAAAACTAAACATGATTGTACCATATGAACCAGCAATTGTGCTGCTTGGTGTTTACTCAATGAGTCAAAAATGTATGTCTATGCAAAAAGCTGCACACGGATGTTTAGAGCAGCTTTATCCATAATTGCCAAAAACTTAGTACCAACCAAGATGTCCTTCAATAGGCGAATGGATAAACAATAGTATATCCAGACAATGGAATTACTCAGTGCTGAAAAGAAATGAGCTATCAAACCGTGAAAACACATGGAAGGAACTTAAAAGCACATTACTAAGTGAAAGAAGCCAATCTGAGCAGACTACATACTTATGATTCCAACTATATGACATTCTGGAAAAGGCAAAATTACAGAGACAGTGAAAACATCAGCGGTTGTCAGGGGTTATGGGGAGAGAATGATGAATAGGCAGAGTACAGAGGATTTTTCAAGGCAGTGAAACTATTCTGTGTGATACTGTAGTGTTGGATACATGTCATTCTACATTTGTCCGAACCCATAGAATATACAACACTAAGAGTAAACCCTAATATAAACTATAGACTTTGGCTGAAATGATGTGTCAGTGTGCGTTCATCGATTGTAACAAATGTACCACTCTGGCAGGAGATGTTGATATAGAGAAGCTAGGCGTGTGTGGGGGCAGGGAGTATTTGGGGACTCTACATTTCATTCAAGTTTTCTGAGAACCTAAAACTGCTCTTAAAAATTGATAAATTAGACTTCATCAGAAATATAAAGTTCTGCTCATCACAAGATATCATTAATAAATGAAAAGACAAGCCACAGATGGGAGAAAATAATTGCAAAATATATATCTGGACTTGCATCCAGAATATATAAAGAAGTACAACTCATCGATAAAAGAGACAACCCAATTTGAAACCAAAAGGACAAAAGACTTGAACAGACACTCTACAAAAGAGATATCAAAATGGCCAATAATCACATGAAAAGGTGTTCAACATCATTAGACATAAGAGAAAAGCAAATTAAATATAAGATACCACATACCAGAATGGCTAACATTAAAAACACAGACAATATTAAGTGTGTGTGTATGGTGGGGTGATGCAGCAACTGGAACTCCTTTACATTTCTAATTGGAGTGTAAAATGATAAAACTGCTTTGGAGAACTCTCTAACAGTATCTTTTGAAGGTAAAATATACCTACCCTATGACCCAGCAATTCCATTTCTAGAAATGAAATGAACACACACATTCAGAGACGCGCACACACACACACACACACACACACAAAACTTGTATGTGAATGTTTACAGCAGCTTTATTCATGACAGCCAAAAGCCAGAAAGAGCCCTAATATTCATAAAAAAGGTGAATGGATAAGTAATTTCTTACAGTGGTATACTATTCAGCAATAAGAAATAGCAAATTACTGATGCCTACATACAATGGCATAAATGCATCTAAAAAACACATGTGTGAAAGAAGGCAGCCATAAAAATATATGTGTAATTCCATTTATATGAAGTTCTAGAAGAGGAGAAACTAATCTGTGGTGATGAACATTAGAGCAGTATTTGCCTTTTGTGGGGATTGGGTGGAAAGTGGCCAGAGGGAACTTTCTGGGGTGATGAAATGTTTCATATCCTTATTGTGGTAATGTTACGTGAGCATACACACTTATCCAAACTCATCCAACTATACACGTAAACTCAGCACATGATAACTTAATACAAATTATGTAAAGCTAGGAAGCACTCAACATAAAGAAAAGGGATATGAATATATAAAAACTAAGGATTTTTAAATGGAGACTAACACAATAAAGGGATGACAGATGGAAGGAAGATAATCTGCATTGTCAAAAACTAACAAGAATAAAAAGAAACTCTTGACAATTGATAAGAAAATTGGCCAGGGATATGAGTCAGCAGTTTACAGTTCTCAGTCAAATTAAGTATGTGCATATACATTATTTGACCATTTCATTCCTAGCTATAGGTCCTAATTATATTACACACAGGTCCATGTAGTATATTGAATACTACATTCAATATAAAGGACATGATCCATTATATTGAATGTAGTATTGTTTGTGGGGCACAGCTACAGGCAGTCTGGAATTCATCGACTGGATAGTGAGGGGCTGCATTCACTCATCCCTCTGCAGCTGAGGTCACACACACACGTTTATTGAGGACATACTATATTCCAGTTATTATTGTATATTACATAATTAACTCATTGCCGTCATTCCCCATTTTATAGATGGGAAACCAAGGCACAGAGAGGTCAGGGAAGATTCTGAGGGTCACACAGCTTGTACTTGCAGAACCAAGATTCCAGCAGAGCAAGCCCGAAAGCCCACACTGTCGGTTGCTCACTGTGCCTCTCTGAGCTCCCTCCATATGGCTGCAGAGGAGGGAACTCAGAACTTGGAGGCCAAAGGCCCAGGGCTGCCAACCAAGTAGCATGAAAGCCCCTGTGAAAAAGGTTAACCCAGAGCAAGCAGGGTCTGTGCCTTCAGCCAAATAAACATCCCGCCAGCATTTCCTCAAATTCGGCAGTCACACGGAGGGAGCCAGGTGGGAGCCCATGTGGTTTTGATAGAACGTCCATTCAAGCGGAGCTTTAAATATTATAGTGGCACTGTTTGCGCAGTTAAATTTAAGGATCTGTCAGTTTATGATGAATTTTTATTTTTAAGGGTTTCAAGTAAGCTGTAAACATTCACTCCAGACTGAAATTCCCCCCATTTAACACCTGGGAGGGGCAGGGCGAGGGGTGGGGGAGCTGAGAGGTGAGCATGGAGGGGCGAGAGGAGGCTAGGTACCAGCTTGGGGGGGCATATTTCCACCAAGATCCCCAGGGAGGGGTGTGAGGGGCCGGGCGCCCGATAATGAGGGAAGCTGACTGATTCCTCAAAGGAAGTGGGACCATTCTCTTCGCAACCCAATTTGCTTTCTCCTTTCCTGCTCCCAGCAAAGCAGGACTGTAATGGGCATTTAAGAATAACAATCCTTTGTGATCTATTGCTGCAGGAAGGAAGTCAGGGGATGGAATGCATGGTATGGACATAATTTTTTTAAATACATGCATACATATGGAAAGGGACTGACATTTTACAGGATTTTTTTTTTTTTTTTTTTGCATTTTGGGAGTATTTTTAAACCAGTTGAATAGTAAACACTCATGCTTTGTAATCATAAAAAAAAAAGCATTGTTAAAAAAAAAAACTACAATGAGCAACATGCTACCAGTGACTGCCAATCTTTCTGTGCTTTCGCCCTGTGCCAGGTCTCTGGGTACCCCCTCTTCTTGTACTGTCCTGTTTGATCTTCGCTACACCCTCTATGGTGGTTACTATTTTTGCATCCCCATTTTATAATTGAGGAAACCAAAGTTTAAGGAGACAAAGTAACCAGCCCAGGAATACACGGCTAGGAAGTAGAATTGCTGCTTCATCGGGAAATCTTACTGAAGCTTTTTTAAATGGCAACAGAGCCTCTACCATGAAGGTGCATTATCAGGAGATGGGAAATCCAACTTATATCCCTTGGACCCCTACTGATAGGAGTCCCGACTAGGCTGTCCCGACAGCTTACAGCCCACTGTGGAACCCTCTCTCTACCAGTTACTGTGTGTACCCTGCTTGCTTCTCCCACTGTTCCATTTGCCCAGAAACTATCTGGCCTCTTATTCTCTCAGAGATAGAGGAAAGTAGGACAGATGGCATGAGAAAGAGTTGCTTAATGTGAATCCTCTGACAGTGGGGACCAAAATTTCACACCGAAGTGCGTGCGTCTGTGGGGGAAAGTCCGTGATTGGGACTTAAGCCTGGAAAACAAAACATTGCAGAAATATATTTAAGCGAATTTTTAATAATTGTGACTATGCGCTAATTCTTAGAATGATTGAGGAAGACAAGTGCTACTTGTTTTAGGTGTGGTGGCACATTTTTTCTAATGAAATCATAGGATACAATATCTTTCACTTTACTCTCATGTCAGCATGATTTATGACAAAAATCATTATTGCAAAAATATTCTAGGGTTTTAGCAATCTCTAAGCTGTTCTCTCTTGAAAGCCCTATTGCCATTTCCTCTTTTACGATGTTAACTGGCTTAGTTCTGCTGTGTGCCGGTTTGTCCAAAACATTGCAAGGATTTGAGCAGTTCATGAGCAACATTTTCATCGATTTTGTGAAATCCATATATATGTTTTTTACACTATTTGCAGTTTCACTCTGTGATCAATGTGTACTATTATTGTTGTGTTTTCATAAGGAACAGGGAGAAACTGAGTTGATACACTGGGTGGGGATAGAAGCTTGTATTAAAGAAGCATGTTGGGTGGAAGGAAAGACTAATTTTTAAAATTATCAGTTCCATTAGTAAATCGTTTCATGTTTCAATGCCTTTTGCTTCCCCTTCCAAACTTAAAACCCTAGGGACTTTGGATAATAAATATTCAATCAACAGGAGACTTCCCATCTACTTATTAAACATGTAGTATCATTTTAAGTATGAAGTATACACTTGTTAAGTATATACAGAAGAAATCACACTCATATTTGTTGAACGTGTGTTCACAATGGCAGTGGTAGTAAGTGATGGTTTCTCTTTCCAGGTAACACTACACTAGTTCTGAGGGCTGAGTTCATGCTTGTTGCCAATGGAGATGAATCACCTTGGTGTGTCCCAGAAGACAGAACCTGAAATCAGTCCAAATGCTTCTGTGATGACAAAGAGGATCAGGGTCATAGCCAAGGAACTGGGCTACCACATGGCATGGCTGCCTGTGGCACCCCTCTGTCTGTTTTCCTGCCTCTGCTCTCCATGCTGGCAGAGAACTTTCTGCCTGTTTGGAGTATGTAGACAAGGATGCATCTGGGAGGATGACAGGGACTAATGTCAACAGCTCTCATTTACAGAGCACCTCCAGTGTGCCAGGCACTCTGCCAATGTCATTTCTAATCTTTACAGCAACCCTGTGAGATAGCTACGATAGTTGTATCATTTAGGATTTTCTGACTGAAAATGACAGAAAACCAATCGAGACTAATATAAGCCAAACAAGGGACTCTATCAGCTGCTGCTGTGTAAAAAACTGCCCCCAAGTGCAATGTTGAAAACAATCAGCACTCTCATTGCTCATGGGTCTGCAGGTCAGCTGGGTGGGTCTTCTGGTCCCACTGGGCTCTGCCTGATCTTGGTTGACGCTCTCATGCATCTCCAGCATCATCCAGGCTGGTCCAGGATGGCCTTAGCTAGGACTAGACTCTCCTCTACATGTCTCTTGTCCTCCAACAGACTAGCTCAGTCTTATTCACAGGTCCAAGAGAGTGCGTGTAAGTATACAAGGCCCATTGAGATCTGAACCTGGAACTGGCCCACTGTTGTTTTTGCCATGTTCTGTTGGCCAAAGCAAATCACCAACCCAAAAGACCAAGCCAGATCCAAGGAATGAGGAAATAGATTCTACCTCTTGATGGGAATTGCTGCAAAGCCATATTGCGAGAACATGGATACAGGGAAGGGTAGAGATGTGTGGTCATTTTTGTAAATAATCTTGTACAAGGAATTTATTGGTTTGTGTATCTGGAAAGTCAAAAGGGACTGGCTGCCAGCACAGCTTAATGTAGGCATTCGAATAATATTGCCATCTCCTAACTTGGCTCCGCTCTGTTGGTTGCTCCATTCTCAAACATGCTTTTCCTTGATAACAGTGAAACGACACAAGAGACTTCATATTGGTCATCTCAGCTTTACACCTACGAAAACGAGTCAGCATCTGTCACTCACAGCTCGACTCTCATTGGTAGGAACTGGGTAACATGTGCATCCCTGAAAAGATCACTGGGAGTGGAGGGGAAAGGAAGTGCCAAGTAGCTGAGTCCCTGAGCCAAGGGTGGGTTTACCTCCAAACCACGTGGGCTGAAGGAGGAAGGGGAACCGTGCCCTCTGAGAGGTTAAGCGCCTTGAGTAAGGCGATTCAATGTCGAACAGCACTATGATTCATGTCTGCTCCACCCCAGAGCCTGAACGCTCCCCAGAACACCTAGCTGTCTCTCAATCCAGAGGAAGAAGAAGATGCCTTAACCCAGACTGCCTGCTACCTCCCCTCTTCAACTTTAGGTCATCTCCCTGCTCTGACCCGAGAAGGCAGCTGCCAGGATGAGGAAGAGGCTAAAGATCATCATTTGGGGAAATGCTGTAGACTTTGAAGTGGCCAGGAAAAGACTTGGGGCTGAGAGCTGCCCGCAACATGGAAGCACCTTCCTAGGAGAAGGCCATGCAGCTGCAAAGGGCAGAGCTGGGGCCAATGGGCGCAAACCATAAGGAGATAGATACAAGAAAATACATGGGCAGTGAGGACCCTCTCAGGGTGGAGGGGAATAGGAGGGGGCGGAGGCTGGGGCAAGGAAGAGAAAGCAGGGATTAAGGAGGGGAGGTTGTGGGTGGCGTGGGCAGCAGGGGCCCGCTGGGTGCCTTGAGCTTGCCCAGATGATTCCCAGGGCATCTCGTGTCTTGGATCTATAAGGTCAACCCGGTGACGTGGAATTCTCAGACAGTGACTTAGCCAAGTCAGGACCAAAACCCAGACGGCGGGAATCATCATTTCCTAATCCCCACTCCCCAAGCCAGGAGACACTTCCTAAATTCCAGCCCGAATGGCTTCTCTGGAGCCATTTCCCAGTGACAGGAAAGCGTAGTGGTGAGAGCTCAGTCTTCTCCTCTGTCAGAGAGGGTTTGAATCCTTCCCAGATACTCCCCAGCTATGGGATAGGGAACAAGCCACTTTGCTTCTCTGAGCTTCTGCTTCCTCATCTGAAAATGAGAATTAATTCCAGCCTCTCAGGGCCGCTGTGGGAACCCCACGAGCTAATGTGTGCCAAGATCGGCCTGGAGTGAGAGCCCAGCACACCTGAAGTAATTGTGCTTATGCAACCCCTCGGGGTCCTCCCCACGGCAAGCCCTGCACAGCGCCCCCCACTGACTCAGAAATAGGTTCCAGGTGTCAGAGACAGGAAACCAAGGGGCCCCGAGGGGGTCCCCTCCCCAGCCTTCCTCTAGCTTGCCTCTCTGTTCTTCCCCTGGCCTCCTGGTGCCCACTGACACACAGATCTCTTTCACCTCCAACTGCAAGAACCAGGCAGCTGATTTAGGAGTGTGCTCAGGGCCCAGAATGTAAACCATTTCTCACCAGGAATGTGTAAACAAGCCATAAAGCAAAGGATTTGGGGCCTGGTCACGTGGCCCAGCTGCCCATAAAACCAAAGCATTGATCTCTACTCAGAGCAAGCCTCTAAGCCACGGGAATGATGGAGGGGCTGAGTACTGGGAACCTGTAATCTCCCACCATACATCTGAGGTGGCATGTTTGAAGTCCCAGGATGAGTTATTTATATCATTTTTGCAATGTGTACTGAAAGGGCATTAGCCCAAACTCCTGGTTATGGGGCTTACGGGAACTTGGCCCCTTAAAAATATAGGGGGGAAAAAGGGGTTCCTCTGGCAAGTCACTCATAAGCCAGAGTTTCTCTGGGCAGCCATATAATCAAAGCCAGATCATCCAGCCCAGAATTCCCTAAACCCAGCTGTTCAAGGACCACCTTTTTAATTGTTGCTGTATCTTTATACCACCTGATCTATTATTTACTTAATAGTTTTTGTTTTAAATCACTACTCTTTTACTTAGCTTCATTCCAATGTCCATGAAATCATGTGTTTTTAGTGTTTTTCTCTTATACATCAAAACATGTTCACAACTTAAAATAACAAATGTTCACTTGTACCACGCAAGACCATCTAGCTTGCCACCAGGTTACCACTTTGGAAAGCTCTGACCTAGTCAAACATGCTCATTGTACAACTGGGGAAGTCGAGGCCCACAGATGAAGAGTCTCACCCAAGGTCACTCAGCTATTTAGGGCAGAACTGAGAGAAGGAGGGATTAATAATAACAGCTACCTGTTCATTGAACATTTATTGTGCATTGGCACTGCACCAAGCCCTTTATGCATATTTCCCGATTCACATGACAATGAAATAGTGTCTGTCGCTATCCCAATTTTGCAGATGAGGATGCTGAAGCTCAGAGAGGTTAAGTGGCTTGTCCAAAGCCACACAGCTAGTCAGTTGTTTAACCATCATTTTAATTCAGATTTGCCTGACTTCAAAGCTTGACACTTAATCATCCAAGGGGAGGCGGGAGGGGAAAGAGAAAAGAAGGAATGGAATATTTATTAAGTGCTGGCAACTTTTATGTCTATTGCTGTATCCTTTTCTGCTTACCCATTCAGTGTCCTTGTCCCCATAAAATCCTCACTATAGCTTAGAGTTGCCACAAAGAACAGTCTCACTCCAAAGCCTTTGGGCACAAGAATAGATGTTTAAATTCCAAGGCCCGCGGGTGATTGACAGAAGGATGCTCTCCACTACTCGCACCCTCAGCAGAGGCCCTTGGCGAATGGTGGCTGTGGGTGCTGCGCTTATGCTTGAGAAAGTTGGACTTTTGATCAGGCAGCCTTACGATCAAACCCCAGCTCCTCTGCTCCCTAAGTAAACTGGGCAAGCCAGCCCACCTCTCCGAGCCTCAGCAGAGAAGGCCGGTCCTGCACCCAGCTCCAACACCAAGAAGCCGTGTGCCTGGGTCAGTCAGGGACCCTGCTGAGCCTGCTTTCTCAACTGCTCAGTGGTGGTCACCTGGGCCTCACATTTCAATGACCATCTTTATATTCATGGAACTGAGCCCTTGGCTTGTCAGGATACAAGGTGCTGTCCAAGGTCATCGAAACCAAGCCCTAATTTTTCAGATTCAGGAACTCTTCACGCATGTGCATGCACGCAGAGTCCTATACGTATGTAAGGGATGGCACTTGAGGGTCAGGGGTTCTGATCGTACCCCTGCCATTACCATAGAAATTGGCAGCCTTGCTAAACCTTTGTTTTCCCAGTTCTGAAATGGGGACAGTCAAAGGCCTCTTCTTAAAGAACTGTTTCGAGTATTATATGGATGAGTCTATTAGGTCACTTTGTATAGGACCTGACATATGGTAAAGGCTTAATATACAAGGTGTCATTTTTTTGTTCTTGAGAAACATATTTTCATGGCCTGACTTAGGAAATACAGATACCTGGGAAATGCTTGCTGGGTTCTTGAACAGAGGAAAATAAAAACGTGGATTTCACTGAAAACGTAGATGGTCAGATAAATATTGGCTGCAAGATTGGTTACACTTTCCTCACTCAACACGCAATTTTTTGAATACTAAGTGCAGGTGCGCTGCCTGGCTCTAGGGCATAAAACTGATGACACCGCCCCTGCCCTTAAGCTGCTCAAACCCCGTAGCTAGAAAGGAAGACAATAGGCAATCAGCATACATAGTCTGTGCTGTTCATAAAGCTCTGTTAATGGGGGTGCTAGGAAAACATGAATAATTCCAACCAGCAGGATCCAGTAAGCAGGAAGGCGGCTTTAGAGTTGATCCTTTAAGAATGGGAAGAATTTCCTTAAAAAAAAAAAAAAGATAAAGAAAAAAATCTGCCTGCATCTACATGTCCAAATTCCACCCTTATTGCAAAAGCCACTTCCTCCCAAAAGCCTTCCGGGAGCACCCTTTAATGGAAAGGTCTCCTCCGTTCTCTTCTGAAAATCCATAACCCTTTATCTGCCCAGTTCATTTGGCCCTTATCACCACTATCTGGTATTTATGTATTTCTGAGGCTTTTCTCATCTGGGATTTTTTAAAGACTCGCTGTGGGCCTTTCTTGCACGCAGTGGGCATTCGATTACTAAATGAAACTGACAGGCGCAGTTCAAACGGACAAATCAGGGCCCTAAGACAAGAGGTGGCACCGTGGGTCCCTGGGTTCGAGTTCCCTCCTATACACGTTCCAGTGCCCAGCTCCTCTGGACAGTGGCTGGAGCTCTACCACAGCAAAGGGAATGCGTGAGCCCTGGACCTTCTCCACAACCCCACCCTGCCTTGATGATCAGAGCACCCCAGGCCGTCAGCCTCCCCTGGGTGAACCCACAGAACACGTGGTCTTTGGGTTACAATGAGACCCCGCCAGGCAGGCTCTGGCCTTGAAGTGGCTGCTTCCTGGTTGAGTTACTTGGGAGTGACGGGCCCCATCTTCGCTGGGCATTTCACGTGTTCTTTCGTTTCATCCTCAAGACACGGTGAAATAGGTGGTATCAAAGTTGCCCTGTGAGTAGCCGGGGAACCTTGATGCTTCCCTTTCTGTCGCCACCCCACAAATCAACCCATTCCCTGTCCCGGCTGTTTTATCGGCTGGGCGTTTCTCAAACCCATCCTTTTCTCTCCAGGCCCACTGCCCCCACCCTGGCCCGAGCCACCATCCTCTCTTGCCTGTGTAGATTCCAGACTCCCAACTGACCTTGCCACTAGTCTACCCTCGACAGGGCAGCCAGTGACCTTTCGTTTTAAAAATCTTTTAAATTTCTTTATGCAGATACCCACAATACATACGTACATATACATACACACATACATCTCATTTTACATAAAAACTTAAAAATGATCAGAAATACGTTTTAGTAAAGTTTTCTTTCTTTTCTTCTTTGTTTGGTTCCTCTTTTTCCACCTCCTCCCCTCACCATAGCTCTCCGCACTCCATGCCAACAACCTAGTGATCGTCCTTCCATGCTTTTATCTGTATTTATTCAATTCTAAGCAGACTCCTTCAATCCTAAGCATATATTTGAATTCACATTTACATACGTGGAGTTTATTTGTCATTATATATATATATATATTTTTTTTAATAAATAGGACTATACTATAGCTTTCTGTGCCTTGCCTTCTTCATCCAACATCACTTCACAGACATCTTTCTGAGTCAGCTAGTATAGCTCTAATTCATTCTTTTGAATGGCTGCCTGATATTCCACTGTGTGGATGTGTCAGTCTATTCAGTTGTCACCTTGTTGGTGGTCATTTTCTGCTTCTCATTTTTTAACACTGGGAGCAATGCTATAGTGTTAAGTGGAGCTCTTAGAAGCCACAGAAGCCAATCCTGTTTGATGGAGCTAGAAGCTCACTTTTAAGATTGAAGTACCAAACCATAGCATGGAATAGCCCGAGTAATTCATCAGTAGTGGCCTCCCCACGCCCTCCCCACACTCTGCCCTATGCCACTTCTGCACCTGGCATTCCACACTGCAGTCCCTGGGAAACTGCACCTGGTGCTGAGGCCACGAGATCTCAACTCTCATGGCAGCACAAATGGGACAAGTCTCACATGTTGCATCTGATTGGTGGAGCCTGGAGTGATGGCCACATACATCCTTAGCAGCAAATTGGAGTTTGAGATTCCTAAATTTGGGAGGTGGGGCTCCAACACAGGGATTTCCATTAAAAAGAAACTGTGAACATGACAGCATCTACTGTTATTTTCTTGCATATAAGTCCTTCCTTATTAGGGCCTTTATACTTATGGGGTAGAACTCTATCATATGGCTAGACTTAAATTTGTGTTTTCCTGATTACTAACACAAATTCGAGTGTCTTTTCCATAGGCTTGTTCAGCTTGCTCAGTCTCTGGCCGCCTTTGCCCTTCTCCCTATAGGAATACCCTCTCCTTTCAGGCTACGTACTGGGCATCTTCCACCTGCTCCTCCACATCCATGCTCTGCCCTTCTCCATCTGCTCGGTGTCTCTTACAGCACCAGGGACTGAAACAAACTTCTAGTTCTCAGCTTTCAGCTGGGTTTGGCCAATGGGAGGTACGGCTGGAGGCCACTGAGCAGGAGGAGAGAGAGGTTGGGGCATTTGTTCCCAAGCTCTCCCTACTCTTCCCTCTGGGCACCAGGGGTCCCAGGCAGAAATGATTCCCTTCTGATACCAGCCATTGTGCACCTCCCTGGGTGCATTTCTCAGCCCTGCCCACACCTCCGCATCGGCCCCGCATTAAACCTCCTTGAACTACCCCATTTGGGTGTGCCACCCACCTCCTGCCAGGACTTTGACTCATACAGGATAGGAATTCTTTCTCAGTCATCAGTGTTACAGTGTTACAGTGTTACTTTTTCAAGCTCTATTTTTTGCCCAGTGACTTTGCTTTTAGTACTTTTTGCCATACTAAAGATTTATGTATATATATGAAAATTTTTAAATCATCTCTTTGCTTTTATAGATTCTTAGTCTTTAGCCTTGAATTGTAAGGTCTTCCCTGTCTCTAAATCAAAAGTTGGCAAACTTTTTGGTACAAGGCCAAACAGTATATATTTCACACTTCGTGGGGACATGTTCCAAGACCACCAGTGGATGCCTGAAACCACAGACAGTACCAAACTCTCTATATATTATGTTTTTTTCCTATACATACCCATGATAAAGTTTTTATAAATTAGGCACAGTAAGAGATTAACAACGCTAACTAAGAATAAAATGGAACAATTATAATAATATAGTGTAATAAAAGTTATGTGAATGCGGTTTCTCCCTCAAAATATCTCACTGTCCCGTACTTACCTTTTCACTCGAAAGAAGTGCTTTATGGCTTCTCTGTGGCATATCGGAATTGTCAGCATCACTACTCTTGTGCTTTAGGGCCATTATAAGGTAACATAAGAGCAAATTGAATACAAACAGTGCGATGCCAGGAAAGTAGATCTGATAACCGAGGCAGCTACTCAGTGGCCGGCGGGCGGCGCGTGCATAGTGTGGAGACCCCGGATTCAAGCGAGATGACGAGAGATTTCAGCATGCTACTTAGAATAGTGTGCAACTTAAAACTTCTGAATTGTTTATTTCCAGAAGTTTCCATTTAATACTTTTGAGCCACAGCTGACTACAGGTAACTAAAACTACGGAAAGCAATTGTTACTGGAGTATTCCCTCTTTGGAATGAAGTACTGGTCTATAAAAGGAATGAGGTACTGACCCATGCTACAATGTGGATGAACCCCGAAAATGCAACACCAAGTGAAAGGAGCCAGACTCGAAGGTATGTATCGTATGATTCCATTTCTATGATGTCCAGAATAGGCAAAGCCATAGAGGCAGAAAGTATGTCAGTGGCAGCTTAGGGCTAAGGGAGGATAAGAAATGTGGAGTTGGTAGCTAATTGGATAGGATTTCTTACTGAGGTTATGAACATGTTCTAAAATTGACTTCGGTGCTGGTTACACGTCTATGAATATGCTAAAAATTGTACATTTTAAATGTGTGAATTATATGGTATGTGAATTATATCTCAATAAAATTGTTATTATTATTATTTTTTTTAAAAAGGCAGCCTCTTGCATTTGGCCTATGGGCAGTAGTTTGCCAATCCCTCCTCTGCTTTATGCATATAGGATGTATAAAAGAATCTCTTACAGTGTTTTGTAATTGTGTTATTTTAATTCGTGCATTTAATTTTGATCCATCTGCAGTTTGGTATTAGACGGTATAAAATGGGGGTTCGTTTTTATTTATTCCAGAGGGCCTGCACCGTTTGTGAACTAAACTATCCCTTTCCCCCTGCAACGAGGTATCTCTTTCGTCAAATATTAACATCTACATCCCGGGATATAATTTTGGATTATTTATCATGTTCCGTGGATCTATTTGTCCGTGCCTTTCTCAATACCACAGGATCTGATTTTAGTGACTTTATATTGCATGTTCTGGTTTCTGTAAAGGAAGTCCCCCCTCGTGTTCTTTTCTTTCACACTTGACTCGCAGCCAGTGAGCTTATCAAAATGGATATCGCTCGCTGCTTAAAAGCCTTTAATGGATTCCCACCGCTCTTACAATGATGGCCCACATCCTGACTGGCCTCGAGCGCTGCATGCTTGGCCCTGTCTGCTCTCTAGCTTCACTTGGCCGGGACACTTCACCTGGGACTCTGTACTTAAGCCATGCTGAAGTCACTCAAGGGCTCCTGACCCCTTCCTGCCCCAGTGCCTTTGCACTAGCTGTTTCTTCTGCCTGGAATGCTTTTCCTTCCCTGTTGT
Source organism: Pteropus medius (assembly GCF_902729225.1). Classification (NCBI taxonomy): domain Eukaryota; kingdom Metazoa; phylum Chordata; class Mammalia; order Chiroptera; family Pteropodidae; genus Pteropus; species Pteropus medius. Next base: position 21,017,822 of record NW_024349802.1, on the reverse strand, counting down.
CAAGTAAACTCCTCCTCTTCTTCAGCCTCAGCTTGATCACCATTGCGGGTGGAGGGGGTGGGGGGGTAGCGGGAAGCCTGTGATCTCTCTGACAAGAACAAACCCTCTTCCCCACATTGTGAACCTACGCTGTGTTGCACTTACTGTACTTGTAATATTACATGGATTTCTATAATTTTTGACTAATTTCTGCCTCCTCCAGCTCCCATTGCCTTCCAGTATTTAGCCCTGTGTGCCACTCAAAAAAAAAAAAAAAATTGTTGAAGGAGTGAATAAACAGATAGAGATCAAACTCAGGCACCTGTCTGCCTGGCTCCCAAACCCACCCTCTCCCGTCCATCACTCTGTGTGCTGCCCTGGAGAAGCCCCAGCTGGGGCATTAGGAGACCTGGCTTCCAACTGAGGCAACACCTTCCCTCCGTCTGTTTGCAAAGGCCTCCTCGCCCCTCTCCTCTTGTGATCTCGGGATCCTCACAGCTATTGTGGGAGGTAAGCAGTGTGGGGAAACGTTTCTCCCTCATTTTACGGTGGAGAAATCTGAGGCCAGGAATGTCACGCGGTCAGTCAAAGGCACAGCCAAGAGCCTTGTTCTCTGTCTGGGTCCCCACGTAAGTCTTCATCTGAGCCTTTCCCGAGCTGGGCTTCAGTTTCTCCATTTGTAAAATGGGGAAGAGGGGTTTATACTGGATGGTGTCAACAGTGTCACAGACATCAGGCCCTCAGGGTGCTGCCATATCTGAGTTTCATCTGTATTATCATTCACTTAATTTTTTTAAAGAACTTTAAAAAACTTAATTACCTTTATTTTTAAATTTAGTTTTTTAAAAGAAACTTCTAAAAATAACAAAATGATTACGACCTCTGTCGTTTCATTGTAACCACTGTTCACATTTTATCTAAGACACATTTTAGTAAATTTGAACCTATTAGAGTTAAAATGGATCATCTGGGTGCTATTTAAAATCCCCTCCTCTCTCCAGCGGTTGAGGTTATGTGCTTTGGGAAACCCTGGTCTGGGGGCTTCTTGAGGACAGGCACTCCTCCACGAAGCTTTCACTTGTGTAATCAGTCAACAGGGCCACCATGTACAAAGCACCAGGCTAGGTGCTTCTACATCAAGGTGGGAGGGGGCCGTGGCTGTCTCTGGAAGGTCTTGGGGGGTGTAGCTGTGTGCTGTCTGACGGTATGCCTGTGTCGGAGCATGCATGCCTGTGCGAGTGTTGAGGTCAGAGTGTCTGTGTGTGTACAGGGGTGTCTGTCCATGTGAGAGTTTACAGCATTTTGTGCACACACCAGTGCAGGCTCTCTTCCCCAGCCTCCACCACAGGCCTTGCTCCCAGGCCCGGTCTGGGGTCAGCCCATGTGATGGCCCGGGCGGGGTCTGCTTTCTCTCAGGGCCAGAGCTGTGGAGTGAGGGAGACAGAGGGGCCACCAAGGCAGGCACGTCAGCACTGCCAGATCTCAGTAAGCAAAGCGGGCCCCTTGGAGTCCTCTCTAAGCCACGCTGGGATCTAGAATTCTGGAATGCTCCTAGGCTTACCCTTGCATCCTACCAATGTGGAAATAGGCCCCAAATGGGGAGAGGACTTGCCAGAGACACTGAGCGTGTCAGTGGCCACGCCTCAGGAGTCTGACCCTTTGCAGCTGTTCCATGCATTTCCAAGAAATCAGCCAAGCACTGTCTGCTGCAAAGGTGACTTTGAAATGAGGAGAGAACAATTACTTCGAAATAATTCAAATGTGTATTGAGCACTCACTGGATGTTAGACACTGTTTTAAGTACTTTAAATGCATCAATACATTTCATCCTCAAACAACTCTATGAGACAGACACGACCAGCATCATTCCATTTGCCAGATGAGGAACCACAGAGAGGTTCATTAACTGGACCAGGGTCACACAGCTTCTAAGTTGGCTTTGCGGCCAACACTCTACATTAAGCAGAGAAGAGGAGAAGGGGTAGAGGCCTATGAATAGAAAGACACCTTTCTTCAGCTGATTCTAAGTTGAGAATAGCTAGTGCCCTTCTGACATCCTACAGCACGTTCTTGAAGCCTAAGGTGCTGTTCTCAGCTTTGCCTCTGCTGTCTTGGCATCACTTCTCAGATGAGGAGACCAAACCGAGGGAGGCAGAGTTATGTATGTATGTGCTCAAGGTCACGCAGCTATCCTGTGTCCCCTCACCATTTCCCAGGTACCGTGCTGAAGCTTTATCTGCTTTGTTTAATTTAATCCCCACAACAGGTTTATAAGTAGGAACTACTATCTGCCCATTTATGGCAAAACAAAGGCTCAGAGAAGTTAAGCAACTTGCCCAAGGACACATAGCTAGGAGTGGCAGAGGCAGCACTTGAACCCAAGCCTGTCTGATCTGAAGCCTGTGACCTTAACCACCAGGCTCTCCAGCCTCACTTTCCCTGCACCTCACAACCACATGCAAGGAGGGCAAGGCACAGACATCGTCCCATCTTATTGAGGAGGAAACAGACAGCTTGCCTGGGACGCAGAGCTAGCGAACATGGGAGCCGGGACTCAGAAGCTCAGACCCACCTGACTTCCTGGCCAGTAAAGGCCCAGCTCTATGGCTGTCGGTAGTCAGCAGTCCAAAGCAGTTTCTCACTTAAGATTGTACTGCCACTTTCCCACAAGCCCACAAAGGTCAGAACATGCTCCATTTTACAGGTGAGCAATTAGAAGTCCAGAGAGGAAAGGAGATTTGCCCAAGGCCTTGAACTAGGGTTCTTGACTCTAAATCCAGCCAGGCGAGGAGGTGCCGCAGGGGCAGGCTCCAGCTAACTGGTCTCTCTGCTCTGGCCAGAGGCAGGATGGGGAGGTCATCGCCTTATCAGGCTAATTGCTACCTTGCAGTGTAGTCCTGTGGATCAGCTGGAACCCACAGGCATCGTTTCAGAGACAGGAGCTGTTGTTGTCCAGAAGAGGGGCTGGAAGGCAGGCAGAGAAGGGGGGCGAGCTTACCCTCAGAATTCCCCTTGAAGCAGTTTGCTTTCTCAAAGATCTCTGGACGGAGACATTTCTTGAGCCTTCTCGGGCAGGACTGAAGTTTTCTGCCGTGCGTAGTTGGCTGAGATATTGGCAGTAGTAACTGAAACAGCATCAAGAAGCCCTGCCTTATAAGTAGGTAAAACAGGGCTGAAATGAATGCAGGTGGGTCCTGTTCCCCTCTGTAGCACAGGAGTTTGTCATTGACGATGGAAGTACAAGTTGAGCTTCAGAGCTTGAAAAATGCTAGCACAGAGTCACCCCACCTAGCTAGGGATAGCCCCCAGGGCCTGGTGCTGGTGGAGCATGGGTTCCGGCAACCTAAAGCTGGACTTTGAGAGGAGAGACTGAGAATCAGAAGGTGATAATGACAGTCATACAGTAGCCACCATGGATTTAGTATGGCCAGTGTGCCCTGCACCATGAAATAGTTACTGAGCCCACTGTGGGGTGTTGAGTACTCAAGTCATAGGGCCTGGGTTTAAGTCCTAGAGTCACCACTTCCTAGCTGTGTGACCCTGGGCAGCAGGGCTGAGGCGGGTGAGGTGCCCAGGATACAAAATTTAAGCAGGCACCACCCTGAGACATTTTTGTACCGAGAGTGCCTCTCTGGCCTCACCCGAGGCCCAGCCCCGTTGGCAGGTCACTTTCCCTTTCTGAACTCCAGTTCTATCACTCAAATGAAGGGTCTGAGAATAACAGCTTCTGCCGCGGAGGGTTATGAGGCCTAAACGAGAAGCAGCAGAGGAAGCGCTTGGCACAGGGCTGGCACCCGCTCGACACTTAGAATGCCAGCCGTGATCCTTACTCAGAGCAAGGCGCTGTGCTATGTGCCGAGCTTACAGCAGCGAATGTTATGAACAGGATGTTTGTGTCTTTTCGAAATTCCTACGTTGAAACCCTAATCCCCAATACGATGGTGTTAATTGGTGAGGCCTTTCGGACGGGATTAGATCATGAGGGTGGAGCCCTTGTGAACGGGATCAGTGCCCTGCAGGGAGAACCCTCTCCTGTGAGGACACGAGGGGAGTCCACAGCCTGCAACCGGGAAGGCAGCTCTCACCAAAACCAGCCTCGCTGGCCCCCTGATCTCAGATGTCTGGTCTCCAGAACCTCGAAAATACAAGTCTGTGTTCTATAAGCCACCCAGTCCATGGTACTTTGGTAGAGCAGCCTGAGCGGACAGACAGAGGCACCGCGATGCCTCACCTCATGGTGCTTAGAGCTGAGCCAGGAAGACATTGGGCATGGACTGTGATATGAGATGATGGGGGAGGAGGAAGGAGCCAGGAAAAATATCAGTAAGACAAGAAGAAGGATGAGAAAAAGAGGAAACCCCACTCCTCAAATACGGTTACTGAGAATCAAGAAAGGTGTGTTCTTGCTCTGAAAATGACGCAAACCAGAATGGCACCAGGTATATCACTCTATTTTATTTAACCCTCGAAACCATTATCACTAGTTAAGTGAAGAAATTGAGGCCCAGAGAGGTGAAGTGATTTGCCTAAGGTCACGCAGCTTGGACTGGCAGTGTCAGAACTCAAACCCAGGACTGCCTGATTCTCTTCTCTACAGCTCAACTCTGCTGCTAGCTGGATATGTGATCTTGGGCAAGTCACACCTCCCCTTCCAAATCTCAGTTTCTCCACCCATCAAGATAGAAGATGAGGGTCACATGAGGTCATGGATATGGGAGAGCTTTGGACATTGCAAGCTGCTGTCCGTGGCTGAAGGGTTGTTAGTGTAGGTGATGCAGAAAGCACCAAAGGGCCCCTTATCTATGATGACTACCTGGTGGGCTGCCTTCCCCCCACAAGCTTTTCCTCTCGATCAGGGTGCTGAGCCTCCCCAAGCCTTCCTGGTATCTGTCTTACTCTTAGGAGCAGAAGCACACGGAAGCATTTTAATCAGGAGTGTGCCTACCACCTTCCTATGAAAAAAGCGCTGTTGGCCCCCGGTTTACAGATGAATAAACTGAGGCACGGTAAGGTGAGTCATTTGCCCTAGGGGGTCCAGTTTGTGGCTGAGGGAGACCCTGAAAGCAGACAGTCCCTGGACATCTCTGGCTGTAGTTTTTAAGTAGGTGAAACACTCTGGTAAGCAAGCATCAGACAGCACTTGAAGAATGGAGGCCAAGGTACTGTTTTGCTCTGGGGGTGCGGTGAGGTTAAATAGAAGCCTTCCAGCTCCCTCCCCCCAATCCCCTTTCAGGGGCTAGACATTTCTCTGTGTTGCCAGCTTCTCTCCAACCATGCAAATACCCCAGGCTCTTTCAAGCTTCATTTTCACTTGCTTGTGAAGGACTTAAATCCCATGCCATAGTTGCTTTCTTATGGGAGAGGGGAGGAATCTGGAGAAGTCAGATTTACAGATGGGGGATTGGCATGTGGGGGTTGGGTGATGAAACAGGACCCTAATCTAGCCAAGCCGACACCTCATTTTTTTTTAACTGTTGGAACCCAGAAAGGTGCTCATAGTCTCACAGTAAGTCAGGGGTAAAACCTGGGCTCATACCTAGGTCTCTTGAGCTCCAAATCTAATGACTTGGCCCTCGCCTGCTTTGTACTGTGACCTTCAGTTGGCAAGAGACTTAGCTATCAGCAGACAAATACTTGTTTTGATAACTGAATGAATAAATGATGAGTGAATACTGGTCTCTCCTCTAGGGGGTACAAGAGAGTGTGATGTTGACTCCTAAGGGACCCTACCCGGATATGCAAGGCTCAGCCCCTCTAAAATCATCCCTCTTTTCCTTGGGATGAATTCACCTGGGGTTCCCACCTTTCCCCAGAGGAAAGTGCGCCACCTAGAGGAAGCTGGGAGCCCAGCACCCTCCTCCCCTGGGGAGAGTGAAAAGGGGAGAGATGCCCATCTCACCACTTCTAAGATGGCCCCGACCCTCTTCCTGTCTCTTACCTTATGCCAAGAGGCTTCTGGCCAAGCTCAGGTTCAAAACACACCTAGTGAATGAGGACGTTCATGCAGCAGAAAGGACTTAAGAGTTACGTCGCATACTTTCCCACCTCACTATTTCCTACTCGGAGACCTTCCCCTTTTCCCACCTCCTCAGATTCCTTACTTTCAAAAGATGCAGACAGAAGAAACAGCATCACTTCTGTGGCATTCCTGCCGAACATGCATAACCTGAATCTAGTCATCAGACGAAACCCAGCTAAGGGACGTGCTACAAAATAATTGGCCAGTCATCTTCAAAAGGGTTGAGACCAAGAAAATGTAACTACTTAACACCACACACAATTCTAACCCAGTGCAGAATTTTGGAGGGTATCTGAGGATTCTGCAGTAGGAAAGCGTCAACGTTAATTCTCTGATGGCGATGGCTGTGTTACGGTTTTTAGGAGATGATCCATGTGTGTTGGAAATAAAACACAGAAGTGTCCAGGTGAGATGGGCCATCATTTCAGCAATGTGCTCTCAAGTAGTTAAGGGGGAAAAAACTTGTGTGCTTTACTGGCCACTTTCCTATAAATTTGAGATTGTTTCAACATTTAAGATAAATGAGCATTAAAAATAAATCGAATTAATTTTTTACAGGAAAAAAATGCAGACAGTAATACCTCCTCCTTCAGATTGGAATGGTGGTGAAGTGAAAATCAGTAATCATGACAACATTTATTGAACTCTAAGGACTTTCCACATGTCACCCCCTTTACTTCTCATATGCTCTGTGCAGTAGGTATCATTGCCCCCATTTTTCAGATGGAAAAACTGAGATTTGGAGGGTTGAAGTGACCTGGCCAAGGTGGCTGAACTGCAGCCCTTGGGCTCACTACCTCGTGGTGCCACCTTTCCTCAAGCTGCCCTCAGCCCAGAGCCTGCCCCACAGCCTAAGTTCTGCCCTACTACTTGTCTCATCTCTTCCAGTCAAAATCCTCCTCGTCAAGACCTGACTTTGATGCCATTTCCCCAGGAAATCGTCTTTGATTGCCCCTACTGACTGCCTTCTGAGATCAGTACTTTTCATGGGCAATCATTCATTCACTAAAAAAATACTTGTTCAGAGTCTTTCGTGCCAGGGCTGGGGATGTGCTCGTGTATAAAACAGATGCACAGATGCTGTCCCCACCCCTTTGGAGCTCACGATTGTATGGCGGAAACACAGTTATACATGTACATATAGGGGCCATCAAGGAAAGACTATCAGGGTGGTCGGGGAGGCCTCTGGGGAGGCTGTCAGGGGCACACAGGAGTTGAGTGGGAAGGGCTGGGACAGGCATGCAGTTGGCTTACTTGTGGAGCTGGAGTTGCCAGGTGCTGGGGTCTGAGTGGCAGTCAGGGCTGAGACCCCATGGGACTCCAGAGGCCATTTTTAAGAAACTCAACTGCCAAGGAAGCCACTGGAAGGCTATGAGCAGGAGAGAGCTGATGAGATTTACACGTTAAGGATCACTCTGGTGCTGTGCTGCTGTGGGAGATCAGAGGGGACGAGTAGAAGCAGATGCGTCTTTATCTCTCCCTCTCAATTTTCTGGTGGAGTCTAGGTCTTATCTTCCTTTCCAGAGAGCTCCTTGAGGCCAGGGAGGGTGTCTGTCTCTGAGGTCACAGAGCCTAGGCTGTTCGTCCCAAGCCTGGCCAGGGGGCTCAGTCTTCTGGCCTATGCTCTGTCCCTGGGGACAATCTGGGACACACTCTGCTGTCTGCTCCCTGGGGCTCTGCCACCCCCGCATGGGTGGACTGTTTGACAGGGAAGTACACGTGTTCTCCAAACAGACCTTGATTCATGTTCCCAAGAGAAACTTACAAACAGACTTCTGCCGGCCGCATCCATCAGAGGAGAGATGGGCTCTGTAAACAAAGGCCCACAGGCTGTCTCCATCTTCCACGCAGATACCCCTCGCTGCAGGTCCCTGGCAGCCTCCTGCCTCACTCTGGCTCTTGGGCCATGCTCCGTGCCAAGTCCCTCTCCAGAGCCTCAAAGACACACTGCCCCATTTTACAGGTGAGAAAAGAAAGACTCAGACATGTTAAGTCAGTTGCCCAAGGTCACACAGTCTACCGAGCACTAGTGCTATACTCTCCTACTATACTACCAATAAAAGTAATAGTAACTCACACTTACTTACGAGTATTCATTATGTGCCAAGTGCTTTAGATTAGCTCATTTAATCCCCACAACAGTCCTGTGGGACAAGGACTCTTATTTTCCCATTTTTTCATAAAGGGAAACCTAGACACAGAGAGGGAGGTCAAGCAATTGCCTAAAATCCTGCTGAGAGTCAGTGGGGAAGGTGGGACTTGGAACCAGGCGGGGTGAACCCAGAGCCTCCGTGCTTTTTCAGCCGACCCCACACTGCACCTACCGCTCTCCTGGGAGCTAAGAGCAGGCCTCTGCCTCTCCCTCACTTTTATTCGTTTGAGAAATGGGGGAAACTAAGGCCCAAAGAAGGGAAGAGACGGTGTCCCAGCCACCGGGCTTCCGTGGCAGTGTGGGGCTGGAACACGGGGCTGTGGACTTGCCTTTTCAGGGTCTGGGAGAGAAGCCAGGAGGCCTGTCCTGCTCCCAGCAATGCCACTGCCTTGCTATGTGTCCTGAGACCATTGACATCCTCTCTCTGAGCCTCAGTTTCCCCATCTGCTCAATGGGAACAACAACTCCAGCCCTCACCCACGTTGCAAGGCCTGCTGCCAAACCGAGTGAGCAGAGGGGGACGGGACGGCGGGGCTGCCTGGCCTGGCGGTGCGTCCTGTAAATGGCATGTCCGAGCGGCATGATTCTGGGGTTGAAGGCCCCAGAGGTGGGGCTGGGGTGGGCCTCCTCCACTGGGAGACCCCCCACCGTGGGCTCCAGCCCAAATTGCCAGACACAGGACTGAGAGGAGGGCCCCCTCCAGGCGGGGGTGACCAGGAGCCAGCCAGCTGGCCATTTGTCCACAGATGGGTGTGCAGATAACAAGCGTCTGGAGATAAGGCAGGGTCTGCTCACAGCCTAGTGGAGAGCCAGGCCAGCCTGCCGGGGAGGTGGGGTGAGGAGGTGAGGAACTCAGGGCAACTGGGGCGTAGAGGGCTGGTAGCAAACTCTTTCTGCTGCCTCATAGCACGGGGCTAGTGTCCTCTCTTCTTCTAGACTTGTCTTTACCTCCACCAAAACAAAACGGGCTAAAGCAAACAAAGAAACAAACAAAAGCATATACTTTTATATGCTTTTATATGCACTGGGCCAGCACTAGGTCCCAGTCTATCCCTGCCACTGACTTACTGGGCAGCCTGAGTCAAATCACTGCCTGACCCTGAACCTTAGTTTCCTCATCTGGGCACCAGGCCCAGGGGTACCTTTCCCTCTATGCTCACAAATACAAAGGAAAACAAATAATAATAAACAACTAACAGTGTGCTAACACTGTGAAGTAGGTATTATTATTCCCCACTTTACAGACAAAGAAACTGAGGTCATATGGCTAGTAAGTGGTTCAGATCTAGGCAGTCTGATTCTAGTGGTAGCCTCTTAATTGCTTGAAATGTCACTGCCGATATTATTAAAAGAACAAAGCAAACTGCAATTAGTGCCCATGTCAGTTTTAAAAATACACACATTTATGTCTGTATGTTCATAAGGCATTTCTGGAAAAATATATATGCAAATATTAACAAATTAATATCTGGAATGGGGTTTCTCAACCTCAGACATTACAGGCTGGCTCATTCTTTATTGTGGGAGGCTGTCCTGTGTATTATAGGATGTTGAGCAGCATCCCTGGCCTCTATTCATTAGATGCCAGTAATAGCACTGCTTCCCCAAGCCAGGACAACCAAAAGTGTCTCCAGGCATCCTCAAATGTCCTCTGGGAGGCGCCCACCTTTACTCCCTCTGGTTGAAAACCACCGATCTAGGGGATGTGACGAAAGGGGTGTTCACTTTCCAAGTCCACTGAAAATTTCGCCATGTGCGAGCACGACACATTGAAACGAGAAGAAACACTAATAAAGATGAAAAATATAGTCATTGGATGATGGATGATGGTTCGAGGTAAATGAACGTTGCCTGAAGGAGCCAGATGAAAATCAGAGCCGAGGTGTTCTGGGGGAGCATTTTGAGACCGTCCAGTGAACTCCTGCATTTTACAGAGAGGAAAGGAGGCCCAAAGACAGAATGCATATGTCGAATCCATAGAATGGGCTGGTGCAGAGTGAGATAAAAGCCTGGGGGTGTTGACTCTCAGTGCTCTGAACCCAAGAAGTTGAAAAAGCACACGAGAGAACAGCCACAATGAGAAAATTCTGCTTTTGCAGCTGGAGGCTCCTGAGGCTTGAAGCCAGAGCTGCCACCCAGCCCGATACCTTCAAATGATCCCTTCTGGGGGCAAGTGACTCCACAGGTGACCTGGCCCCAAAGGGCCCTCAGTACGGAGGGCACACACACAGACACACACACACACACACACACACATGCGCACGCACGCAGCAGTCTGTGCCAAGGGCCGAATGAGGGGAAGAGTCTGTTCCATGGCCCAGTGTGGTTCGGCGTGAATGAGAAGGCTGACAGAGGCGGAGACAGATTGGGGTGGCCCAGAGCACCAGGCCTAGGAGATAGTGGGAAGTCCTAGGGCTGCTGAGAGTGAGATGACCCAATGGGTGACGTATGGCTAAAGTTGTAAGAGGAGAACCTCTCCCAGAGATGGCCATGAGTGTGATAGTGCTTCACTGAATCTTCACTGAACACTTCCTATGTGTCCAAGGTCCCACAGTGTGTCCTCGGGGTGGAGGCAGGATTCAAACCTGGGTCCCTCTAGCTCCAAAGCCTGTGCTCATAACCTTGCCACTCTACCCCAAGGGAGCGCTAAGCAATCATTAGGAAGGTTACTGCAGTGGCACTACTCACAACAGCCCAGAGGTGTAAGCAACCCGAGTGTCCACCAACGGATGGATGGATAGCAAAATGGGATACATACACACACAATGGAATATTACTCAGCCTTAAAAAGCATGGACATTCTGACACATGCTACGGCATGGATGAACTCTGAGAACATCATGCTAAGTGAAATAAGCCAGTCACAAAGCTACAGACACTATATGACTCCACTCATATGAGGGCCCTAGCGTGGTCAGAGTCGTAGACACGGAAAGCAGAATGGTGGTTTCAGGGCTTGCAGGGCGCGGGGGATGGGAGTTAGCGTTTCATGGGTACGGAGTTTCAGTTTTGCCAGATGAAAAGAGTTCTGGAGATGGGTTGCACAGCAATGTGAATGTACTTAACACTAGTGAACTGTACACTTAAAAACGGCTAAGAGGGTAAATTTTATGTTACGTGTATCTTACCACAATTTTTTTCTCTAAAGGTTGAGGCAGAGTGTGGGTGAAATCGTCAGGATTCCCTCAGGGAGAAAAAACCACTGTGATTTCTGGAATAGGGGCTTGGTTACAGGGCTCACATCCTTACCCAGCCAGGGGGATGGGGATTCGGGGGGAGAAAGGAGGAGCAGAGGAGCCCAGTCGACCTGAGGGACCGGCGAAGGGGCCACCCTGGGAAGCTGTGCTTGGCGGCCATATCTCTAGGGTCTGCCTGCCCTCGATATCCGGGGTGCTGGGTTTGGGCCCCTGTCAGTTACCGGGGTCATCGGGGCCATCAGGGCCATTGGCTGGCAAGAGGAGTCAGAGGTAGAGACTGAGGCTGAGGAGAGGCTGGAACCTGCCGCCACCTCTGCGTCTGTCCATCAGGGCATCTGACCGCCACGACCTTGAGAGGTTTAACCTTGAGAGAGGGGCAGCTGCTGCTGCACTTCCACCTTCCAAATCTCCACAAATTCCTCTTCTGGCCAACTCTAACCAGAAACCCTACGGCGAAGGGTGTTTGGGGAAATGTCTTTCTGAGAACCAATCACCTCATGGAGTGAAGGTGGAAGGATCTCTTCGATACACGGTGAGTTGAAAAAGATGGAGAAAATTATGGAAAAGAATATTTTTAAAATTGTGGTAAAATACACATAACCTAAAATTTACCATTCTAATCATTTTTAAGTGTATAATTCAGCGGCATGTTGTCACGCAGTTCACGGAGTTGTGCGACCGTCACCACGATCCTTCTCCAGGACTTTCTCATCATCCCAAACTGAAACTCTCCCACATTCTTTGTTAAGGACACACACCCACACCCACACCCACACACACACATCTACCTCTGTATGCACAGATACCGTTAGGAAGATATTCAAGAAACCACGAATCTAGCAGTTGTCCCTGCACAGGCAGAGACTATCAGGCAGGGGCGGGAGGGAGATTTACTGTTGAAGATTTGCTTTTCACTTTTTATTCTTTTGTACTGTTTGAACATGTATTTTTATTCTCTTTTTTTTTTGCATAGACGCTGTCTTCCATCCCTTAATAATTGAGTTTAGGAGGAAGGTCTCCTCAGCTTTTCCAAACGGGATTAGCGTGCTGTGATTGCCACACGGGGTTTCCGGCAGGCTGGACTGCGGAACTTGCTGTGTGGCCTTAAGCCAGACCTTTCCCCTCTTGGGGCCTCAGTGTCCCTGTCCGTACAAGGACAGGCTTGCAATTGATGGCAGCTAAGACTCCATGATGCTCAATGATGTTTTGATTCTAATCAGAATTCCCCTGGAGGCTAGGTCTTAGCAGTGGAGGAGGAAGCAGAGATGCAAGGAGATGGAGAGACTTACCCACAGTGACCTGGGGACAGCAGTGGGGATGGGATTAGAGAGGAGAGTTTCCAGTTACTTTCTGCTCAGAGACAGCCAGGGGCAAGCCCCAAACCAACTCAGCTTTAGTCAAGGAGCCACAACTTCCATGAATCAACCACAGGACACTGCAGACTTCCTCGTTATCCTTGTTTCATTTCTTCCCTTATACATTAAAATACAGTCATAACTATTAACACAACACATGCTCATTTTGTACCCGTCAAACGCAATCGCTTTGCTGTGGTGTGTGTCTGGGGCCCCAGAGGCGGCAGGACGGGGCGTGGTTAACGCCTTCCGATTTAGGCAGATTTCTATTTGCATTTCAGCTCGCCTGGAGCAGAGTAAGTGCTATATACGAGTTAGTCATTGCTATTATTATATGCTGTAAAACGTAAAATAAAAAAATGAACTTATTTCTTGTGTTTAAAAAATACGATGGATAGCCCATATACTTAAGCGCATGCGCACACACACGCACACGCGCACACATACCTCCATAAAGATTCATGGGACATTGACAACCATGGCTGCCCCTAGGGAAGGCAATGAAGAGTCTAAGGGGCTGGGTGTTGGGAGTTTGCTGTCTATTTTGTACTTTAAAAAATGGCCTGACTTTTAAACCTTACAAATGTATAGCTCTTAAAAAATAATAGGCCGATGAACTCATTACCCAGCCCAATCATTTATAAGGTTCCCCACCAGTGGTATCCCACCCCGGGGCCCTGAGAAATGTAGCCTTCTAAGCATCTCAGAGCCAAAATTTTAGAGCCACTCTTGCTTTGTAATCCACCTGCCTCCCTCCCTCTCATTGCTCCCCACTCACCCCCATCCCACCCAGTCCCATGAAGGCCTCCTGTGGGACTCTACTCCTTCCTGTCCTCTTTGTCACTCGCCTTGACCAGATCCCACCTAACCTGACTCCCTCCGGGGTCTCCCACACCTGGCGTCCTCCTCCCTCCACAAGGCAGAGCGACCTTTCTGCAAATGCAACTCTGAGGTGCACAGTCCCTCCTGCAAACTTCAGTGGCTCCCCGCCACTCTCAGGACTAAAGTTCAAAGCCCTTCATGACCTGGCTCCTGCCCCACTCACCGCACAAACACACACACACACACACACACACTCCCTTTTGGCTACTAAGCTCCAGCCTCACGAACACATTTAAAGTCTCTGAACTCAAAGCTCTGTTTCTTGCTGTTGGTCTCTGCACACCCTGATCCCTCTGTGTAGAGCCTTTGTCCCGTTCCCCTTTGCCTTGGGGGCTCAGTTTCACTTTCCCTGACTTCTGGTAGACTCAGTTACACCCCAGAGAGGCCTTGTGCATCGCATTTCCCTTTTCGTTCTGTATTTGTCTGCTTGTCTGTCTGTCTGTCTCATTACTAGGCTGGATGCTCCTTGTGACTGGGAGTCTCATCCAACACAGGCCCAGTCAGGGCCTACTGTACATCAAACGCTCGATCAACACATGGGTGAATGAAAAATGCATCCCTTCTTCCAGGCCTCACTCATGTCATTCTTCCTGCCTGCCGTCCCTCCTTCCTCCTTTCCCTCTTTTCCATCCCTGCATATTCGGTCAGGTCCAGTTCGAGTCCCACCTCCTCTGGGAAGTCTTCCCTGATGATTCTAGCAGACATGCAACACTTTCCCTTCTGCTTCCCACAGACACTTGAGTGACACACCCTTGAGAACCAGGCCCGAGTGTGTTCTGTCTCCCCCTTCACACTGCCAGCAACGTGGTCATCCATAGTCCCAGAGGCTCGGGGCTCAGGAACCACACAGAGAAGGCACTTAGTGCAGACAGTGCTTGGGAGGACAGAGCTGAGGATACTTAAGCAAGTGCATGTGTCACCTCCAAAAGTTTACGTGTCAAAGAGTCAGAGGGCCTTACAGTCAGAATAGATCTTCAAGCTGCGTATTATACCAGGCCTCCCAATGAAGTGACGATGAAGCACTCACTATCTGCCAGGCCCTGGCTGAATTCTTTATCCCAGCATCTCATTTAATCATCACTGCTGCCTTATGCATTAGGTACTACTAATGCCCTCATTTGACATATAAAGTGAGGCTCAGAGAAGTATAGTAATCTCCCCTGGGTCACACAGCGATAAAGTACCAAAGCAAATTTTAATTTCTCTTAATGACTGAGGCATGCTACACCTACGACATTACCCACAGGTAAACAATCAGCCTCCACTCTCATCCCACAGTTGTCAGATAGCTCACTACACACTAGGTCATTCTTTCATTTCCTCACTCAGTTAATAAATATTTATTGAGAACTACTATATTCGTAACTGGAGATGAGGGGTGCACAAGATACCTCTTCCCATGGAGCTTACATTCTAGAAAGCAGGGACAGACAGAGGCCAATAAAAGCAGAATTAAAAAAATAAGCCCATGCGACAGAACAGCAGGATAGCACCTGTAGACAGAGTAGGCCGGGACGGCCTCTCTGAGGAAGCGATATTTTAGCTGAAATATGAGTAATAAGAAAAAGCCAAGTTTGAGTGGGGGGATGCATTGCAGGCATCGGGAACAGCGAAGGCAAAGGCCGTGGGGTGCAAAGGAGCATAGTGTGTTTGGGGAAATGAGAGCGGTGCTGGAATGTGGGGAGCGGCGTATGAAACGAGGTGTGAGGGGCAAGCAGGGGGCCAGATCCTGTCAGGTTTCCTCGGCCAGAATGACAGACTTCATTTCTGCATGTGGAGCCTGAATCTCTCCACCCAATGGCCCTTGCTTTGTCGTCACTTGCTCCCTAAGGCTTCCCCAGGCCTGATGCCAGTCTGTGTCTCCCCACTCAGGGGCCTGGCCCCAAGCAGGACTCTGGGAGGTGGCAATAGGAGGACTGGGGAAGCCACAGCTTCCCCTCACACCCCAGTGCCTCTGTGCCCAGGACAAGGAGCAGGAATGCAGGAAGGGCTCCAGCCCCGATGTTAGCAGTGGTCCCATTTCCTGCAGGCCCTGTTCCCAGAGAACCTCTGCCCGGGGTTGCCAACCTCCTCCTTTCCCTTCACAGCCCGAAGCTGAAACGAAGCTGGCAGGAGGTTCTGTCCCCAGCCGATGGGTCACTTCGGGTGGGCCCTTCACCTCTCTGGGCCTCAGTTTCTCCAGCTCTGATCTTCCAGGTGTCCAGGAAAGGCTATCTCTGTAGACCTAAAGGCTGCTGCAGGATTGCCATGGTGACAGGCCGACCAGCTCCTGCTCCCACAGGCCTCTGCAGGGGTTAGGGTGCCCACCACGCGGGTGATGGTGCCTCGGTGGGGCCTTTATTGGAAGACGGCCCACAAGGGCGGCCTGTGGAGGGAACGTGCTTTACCCACAGGAGCAGGCTCGGGTCGGGTTGCGAGTCTGGTTAATGCCTTGGTGCATTAGGCCTGTCGCCTGCTGACAGGATTTTTTGTTTAATTGGCGGCATAAGAAAACAATAACATCTGTCGGCATGAGGAAAGCTGCAGGAGCCCAGTGGGGAGAGCTCTCAGGGAGGTAGGGGGGCGAGGCGTCTGAAGTCTGGGCTCTGCCACGTGGGCTGGGTGACCCTGGGCAAGTCGCTTTCCTGTGGGTCTCCGTCTTACCACCTGGTGATGAGCAGGTTGGACCACAGCTGGCTGCCACCAAGTCTGGTCCGAATAGCACCTGCCCCAAGCTTTCCCAAGGAGCCCACTAAGTCCAGATTCCCAGGTCCCGTTCAGCTCCTTGACCCAGAATCTCCAGGGGAAGAGGCCCGTGAATCACCGCGTCCTGACGGTGACGAGGCAGGACCCACATCATAGGGTTCCCAAATGCCAGCATGGGGTGTGGCACGCAGGAAGTGTTAGCTGTCCCCATAGCCGAAAGTCACAAGGATGTCTACCCGAATGTCAGTGGTGGCATAGAATACTCGCGACTTCAATTTTTTCCTTTTTCACCTTTGAGCACTTGTTGATTTTTCTACAGTGAACATGCATAGCCGTGTAACTGACAAAAATAATTATGGGGGGAAATGAGGTGGCTCTACAGTTTAAATTATAGTCAGTTTTCTCGGTAGGTGCTCACATATTTAAATTTTTTTCCTATCTGTATGACTTTCAGATTACGATGGAGTGCAGGCTTACCCAAACAAGCAGAGCGTCAGAACATGGATGTGTGCCCACGTTACCCACCCCTCCCGCCTGACTCCTGAGGTAAGCAGTGTTGAGAGCCTGAGTGGGCCCATTCTGCACTGTTCCTCTTGCTCACACCCAGAAGCGGACACCCTGCTGTACGCTCGGTTTGGAATTTGTTGCTGTGCTTCCTTTTTACTGAAATCAAATCACCTTGTACTTAACCCTACAACTTGACAATATATCATGGACACCCTGAGGAGAGAAAACCAGTTCTAATTCATTACTTTTTAGATTTATAAATATTTCATTTTCTTTCTTGCCTCTCTAAATGAAAATAAAAGAAACTCTGAAACTTCAGGATTCCAGTTTTGAGCTCTTACTGGAACCATTCATCCCATATCCATCCCCCTCCAATACACACATATGCACATGCACCCACATGTAAACACGTGTACACGCACACATGTACACATATGCAGCCCGCCTTCTTTCCTTTCCTGCAATATTGGTGAACATGAACCTTCACCTCCTTTCAAGAGCAGGGAGCAGATCTCCCTGGGCTCTACTCCAGCTATGAAGTTAGAGTCTTCTAAGTGAGCGTCTAAAACCACATACAGCCAAGCAGGGGTAGCCCCTGAGCCATCCCCATCCTCAGGCTCTGGCGATTGATTCTGCTGACTCTGGAGGTGGGCGAGGGGTGGGGGCAGTGGCTTTTGCTTTCACATAACCGTTGATCAAAGCCTTTAACCCAAAGCGGAAAACTAAGGCCACATCCAGCCACAGATGGGTTTAGTTTGGCCCAATCAGCATTAAAAGTGTGTTTTCAGTTAAAATATTTAAAAATTGGGAAATTTCATATAATAACTTAGATTTTCCTGTTTTTCTTGAAAACGCCAGAATTTGGCTACTCTGAGCCCAAATTTCCAAATGGCCACAACCAGCTGGCACTGAGCATTGCTGGCCCCTTAAAACAGGGCACCACCCTGCAGCTTGACACAGTCCCCACCTGGTCCACTCCAGGTTACCTGCTGGCCTCTGCAGGCCCGTAAAGCTCTGTAGGCCCTTGGGGGAACCCCTCATGAGTCCACCTGGGGTAAGGACAGAACGCCCGAGAGAACACTGGGAGCCCAGGGCCTCCTTTGCACCTTCATTGGCTGAAATACGTTCCACGTCACCCTGATGTGACAAATTCTGTGGGGAGATGCACAAAGCAGAAGATAAAAAGTGAAGCCAAATGTGTTCCCCTCCCAGCTACAGGCTCCATCCAGACCTGCAGCAAACCCAGGCTGGGGGCAGGGGCAGCAGGGAGAAGGCTCAGCTTCCGGTCCAGTCTGAAGGTGTGAGGACTGGGGCACTGACCTGAGACTATACTTAGTGATAACAAGTGGTCGTAGGACTTCCTACTGCCTAAAATGACCAGAAAACTTATGGCCCTGCCCGAATTTCCATACAAGGGGCGAGGTAACTAGCTTCCCAGAATAAATAAGAAGGAAGAGATGGGGCACGATTCAAGTTCCTTCGACGTGAAAACATATATTGTGTGTGTTCCGATAATGGCTGCTTGAGGATAAGCGCCGGAAATGACATTTCAAATACGTGGTCATGGCAGATTGGGGCCTGAATGTTAGGCCTGAAGGTCACTTAGGAAAACCAGACCCCATCACTTTGGGGTTCAGTGAGCCTGAGCCCAAGGTCACGCTGCGTTATAAGACTTGGGTTCCAACCTGGGCCGAACAATCCCAAACCTTTTGACACATGTCACGCCCCCCACGTGAGAGAAGGGAAGGTGTCCGAGCAGGATGTGATCTATTCTGGCCTGCCTCCAGGCTGGTGGAAGAGGTCCCTGGCTCTGGGGGCTCCAGACCCTGGAACCTCAGTTTCCAGCTACAACATCATGGCTCCTGGGGGTGCTGCTCTGACATTACAGGCTGTAAGTGAGGTCTGTGGATTTGGCATGTGTGACACAAAGTCTGTACAGATGAAGTGAGAAGCTAAAGAAATGGACTTGCAGGTCTTGTTCCGAAACCAGTGAACCGCCCAGAGCTGGAAGGCCCTCGGAGACCATCTAGTCGCCCCTGCACATTTTACAGATCAGAAACAGGCCCACGTATGGCCTGGGACTTCAGGGGGCTCGGTCTGGGCTCAGGCATGAGTGCCCTTGAGCCCCGGACACTAGGAGGAGACGCATTTGGGGTGGAGACGAAAACTATTATTACAGAAAAATATTGAACGAGCCTTTTATTTAAAAATGTAGTCAGGAGAGTGTCAACAATGACCAATTTATGGCCAAACTGTTTTTTCTCCACCCTCACCCAATTTTCTCTCCCGTATTTTTTTGAAGGGAACCCCAGACATCATTTGACTTAGAAACTGCTCAGAATGTATCTCAAAACAGACTCCTTTTAAAAAAGAATAGGCACAACGTCATTGTCCTACCTAGAATTTTAGAAACTAACAGCAATTAATTCCTCATCAAATATCTTGGTAATGTAAACAATCTTCATTAACAACAACAACAACAACAACAACAACAACAGCAAAATGCTCATGCCCCATTGCTAAGTGAGAAAAGTGAAACAGGATAGATTCTCTGATCCCATTTTGGAAAATATACATGTCATAATAACAACATAGTTTTGAGTGGCAGGATTATAAGTGTTTTTGTCTTTTTCCTAAGTTCTCTGTAGTATTAATTTTTGCATTAAAATATAATATAAAAGGGAGAATAAGGGCAGACTTATTTTTAAGTCTAAACCCTCTGATTCAGCATCCAAGTTTCAAGAGCTTATCCTGCTCCATCGAGAGATGGAGAAGGCCCAGCCACGCAAGAGAAGTCGGGGGTCCTGGCTACAACACACAGGGAGGGGAGGCTGTGAACGGGGACAGGAGCGGCCAACGGGCTTTTCCCAGCCTTGAGAGGAAATGTAGGAGCAGAGGTTCTGGGACTTCTCTCAAGCTCTGGTCCCTGATGTCCTGCCACGTCCACCCTCTTACCTTCCCACCTTTATCAAGCCTCACACGTTGGGGGCACTTTGTTGCTGGAGTTGACAGACCAAACGAAACAGAGGCGGGCGGCAGATAACCAGAGTCCCTTCTGGCCACACGTAGACCTGTTGGCTTGTCGGGCCTGGAGGAGAAGGCGTCTTGTTTCCCCAACACATTCCAGAGTCATGTCCCCCAGGCTGCGTGGCCTCTTGGCCAGATTCCCCTGAGTCTCCCAAGTCTTTCATGGTTGGAACAAAAAAGGGAATGAAAGACTTGGCATTGTTAAGTTCTTCTTTCCAAAGGCATAAGTCTCAGTGTTGCTGTGTGATCTCGGGCAGGTCCCTCCCCTCTCTGGGCCTCTGAGATAGTTTCTGAGATGTCCATCCCCCCTACCCTCTACCCGCCCAACTCTGATTTCATTCAGAGTTCCTACATTTATCAGAAATAGGAAGTAGATCCACCACACCTCTAAATGTCAGCCTGGAATTTCATGGATGCCTCAGGCCATGATGTGAAGGCCAGTTGCTAAAACTTTTTTCAGCAGAGAGTACATAAGACATTGTATCTCAAGATCCAGGACACACACACACACACACACACACACACTGAAATAAAAGTCTCGCACAGTAACACCCTTCCTTTATTAGATGCACTCTGATATTTTCTATTCTATTCATTAAAAAATAGGAAAAATCTTATTGCAATCCATTAAGGTGTTTTCCCAGTCCACGAAACAGGCATCACTTGCACTTCGAAAAACATTGATTCGTGCAGCTATACTCCTATTTCTGAGAAGGTAGTACACCAGCCCAGACAAATACAAATGGATCCTCTCTATTTTTTTCAAATGCATCCTTTGTTAGCTATCTTCCATTACTGGGCTTCCTAAACTTGAATGTGCACAGGAATCCCTTGGATTGTTTTTAAAATGTAAATTCTGATTCAGTAGGTTTGATGTGAGCCAAGATTCTGCATTTCTAATTAGCCCCCAGGTGATTCTGATGCCAAGTTAGACAATAGGTGCTCAGATATTCCATTTCTTTGGTCTAACTATTCTCACCAATGGGACAGTTTTTCTCCTCCGTCGTTTCTTCCTCTCTCCCTCTCTTTTTTCCCATCCTTTCATAGATGTGTTTGGAGAATCAATGGGAGCAAATCACAGCTCTACTTCTCACCAGCTAAGGAAGCTTGAAAATGTTACTTCCATTCTCTGTGCCTCAATAGGAAATAACTGAACTTTTCTGATGAAGTACTTTTGAGATGAACGAGACAGTCCACACAAAGTACTTAATACATTGCCTATCGCATTATGAGTGCCAAATAAATGTTATTATTTTTATTGCCAAAGTTGGCAAAATTATCATCCATTATCCCACCAATAACTACATCAACAATGATTGTTTTGAGATGTCTTCTGTCATATACCTATTTGATGGTTTCAGATTTTAGTTGACACTTGAGTGCAGCTTTTAGAAACCCAGTGAAATCTCTTACGTGCATTTGGATGTGGTTTCATGCTATTGTTTTGTCTTAAAAATAAAAATGTTATTATTTTGGGGGAAAAAAGTCCAATATGTTTAATTTTGTGTCCTGCTATTTTTACTCAACATTAAATCATATTCACTTTTCCCTAGAAATTCATTCTAACTGTAAATGGGAGCAGGTGCAAAGTATGACTTCTGGAATCAAGGACTAAATGCAAACCTCAAATCATTCCACTGAACTTGGCTGAGGTCTGACTCCATGCCAGGCGCAGTCTAGCCCTGTCAGTAGACACACGACTTAGGGCCATACAAACACATAAACCATCAGGACTGGATAGTCTCTGGGGAAGATCTGGGGGCCTGAGGTGACATAATGAAGGGGCACAGAGCTAAGATCAGAAACCACAGCCTTCCTTGTGAAGGAGGCAGCCAGGGACTTATCTAAGGCAGAGAACCTATTTTAGTCCCATTTTACTAATTTGGGTGAGATTTTATTTTTAAAATTCCATGGGCCAGCTTTCCTCATAAAAGACTATTCCGTCAACCATGTCTTCCTAAGCACCCACTATCTGATGGGAATCTACTATATGATCAACTTCTGGGTGACCATATTGCCAGAAGCATCTTCTCTGAATTGTCTATATTAAGCAAGTTATGATTCATTCATATATTCCACAAACATTTATTGAGTAATTTCTATGTGTGGGTACTATACTAGGTGCTGGGGATGAGTCATTGAATAGATTCAGCTCCTCTCCTCATAGGGTGCATATCCTCATTATGATGAGTCATCTATTTAGATGCAAGCTGATGAGTACCTTATGCTACGATTAAAATGATGACCATGACCTTCATGTAACAGAAAGGAGTCTTAGTACATCATGTTTGGGGCGAGAGAGTAAAAAGAAGTTACATTGCTCATAGTCTTCTTTAATGAGAGTACATTATTGTCCTGAAAATATCGTTAGAGAAATAAAAATATTTTTAACCTTTTAACTACCCCTCTCCTCCAAAACACGCATCATCGTCGTGGTTAAAACCAAGAACTTTGGAGTCATGGAGACCTGGGTTTGAACCCAATCTCTCCAACGTCCTAGCTGAGTGACCTTGGGCATGAAACCCATAGATATAAAATAGGGTTGATAGTATTGCTGTGAGAATTAAGTGAGAGATGTGTGCACAGTGTGTAACATATAGTAAGAGCTTCGTGCAGCTGTCACTGTTAGTGTGCTGTGACCGAAGACTGGGGGCGTCTGCCTCATAGTTTCAGGAAAGAACTGCACATCTGTAAACTGCTAAGACCCCGCCATCCTGCTTCTGGGGCTGTCTGTGAGATTTTGGTGGAGCCTTCAAAAATCTACTCTGACTCTTCTGTTTGGTACAAGGTGGGGACCACCCCACTGAATTACAACCAACGGTGATGGCTAAGCTGCCTCAGGCAAGGACAACCTTAAACTAATATCAGACAGAACAAGAGCAGAAAGCTGTCAGATCAAGTGACAAGACATGGAGAAGAAACATACACATGTTTAAATGTCAAGGGTCGCAGTGACAAATATATCTGAGTTTGTGCAATTATATTTTTCCCTAGGGCAGAGAATGAAATATAGAACGTGAGGGTTAGAAGTGACTTTAGAGATCATCCAATCCCACAGCTTCATTTAGCCACTTATTTCCTTCAGTGACTGTTTTTTGGAGGCCCTACTATACGTATCAGATGTGTGCTGGGCACTATAGGTAGGACTGATGAGGACAAGAGCCTTGTCTCCTTTTGGAGTCTATAGGATTCGGTGGAGAAAGCTACAGCCTAGAGAGCCTAAATAGCTTGTTAGAATCACAGAAATTTTAATTTTCTTTCTATGTTTTTCTGTATATTCTGAAATTTCCACAGTAGACATGTTTCACATTTAACTGTGTATCTATATTTACTACATCCCATAGGTAACCGGAGAAGTACTTTGTTAGTAAATAGGTTACTCTCGCGTCCCTACTATGTCCATATAAGTCAAATTCTCAAAGCAGAGTTCCTGTATCAGAATCTGCAGTGAGCATTACTGAAAACGCAGGTCCCGTGGCCACCCCTGTCCTACAGGGCTCTCTGCATTGGAAACGAGGGGACTGTGATACCCACCGAGCTTCAAGAAGGAATGCCTATTACAATGATTCCATGTAGCAAAGAAAGCAACGATTTTTTTTAAAAAATGGACCGAGACTTTAAATTTAAATTAATGCAGTAAGTTCATGAAAACAAACACATTAATCTTTTATTGGAATAAAGTCAACTCCTCCCTTTTTCCCTCTAGTGCCATAGCTAATTGCATCCATTATGTGTTTTTAACAGGTGCTATAAATCAGTGTGCCTGGGAGAGTGGAGTACGCTGTGGAGAGGCTGGGGAGAGAGGTACGCTGGAGGGGGCGTTCTTTAGCTTACAGAATGGAATACAAACCAAGTTGCCCGTTTCCTTAGAGCAAGCAGCTCAAAGCTCTCCGTTCTGAGCCTTCTCCTCTCCCGCTGGCTAGCCCCTCTCAGCTGCCGGGGGTTGCATAACAGCCTTTTCCGGGCCCTACAAATCACAGCCCTGTCCCACTTCTTGAACAGGCGCCCTTTACACTGCCCAGCCTCACATCCCCCAGCATTTGTAACCTCTCTCTTTTCCAGGTTATCATCATCTCTGTCAGATCTGAAGTTAAACAACAAGAAACATGTCAGGTGAGAGGCTGGGAGAGACACTTGGCTGTTTATGAAAAATATTCCATTACAATCTGATGCAAAATATTAGGATGCATCTGCCAACGCCCAGCTCTGAAAGGTTCCCTTCCTCCACAAGCGAGCTGATTAGTGTGTGGTTCTAACCAATGTTTATCTTCTCTGGTTCCGTGGCAAACACCCTGGGAAGAACCTGGCTTAGTTGATGTGTGGTTGCCTGGTATGTTCAGATTCATTCAATTAGGATACCCAGTTTGAGACGTAATGGGTTTTGGTGATGTCAATAGACTGATTGGTTTTTATACACATGCACAGAAAGATTTGATTTCCTCTGTGGAATTTATGGCAGGGAAAAGAGGTAATTACATTAATTTTTGCTCTGGTTTCTAGGTTTTCCTTTTCTGTTCTCTCTTCTGCCACCTTTGTTGTGTAAATATATATATATACACACATACACTCACTTTTCGGGAATCTTGCATGGATGAAAATGAATTTAATAACTACCAGTGGTTGGTTTGAGTTTAGAGCTGGGTTTCACTGTGACTTTTTCCTTCTTTTTTTCTTTCTTTTTCTTTTTCTTTTTTGTTTCTCCATGTTCTGGAGATTTGGGAAAACGAATGTGAACAGTCTCATGGCCTGTGGTGTGTGTGAGTGAGGCGACAGGGTGGTGGCCATGTAGCTAGGCTGTGGTGGTCACACCAGGAAGAGGTGGTCTAATCCAGGCTTTCTGGAAGAGAACCCGTTGTCATATTTAATAATCAGGTAAAACCAAAACGTCGTTTCCCTTTACCCAGTCATCGATCAGGCCTCTCACCTTTCTTTACTGATTTCTGTTTCTTCTATCGTTCACGTCTCTTCTCATCTCCCGCTCCAGAGAAAAATTCTGCTGCAGCAAGGAGACCGGCAGGGCAGAAAGAGGCTGACACCGAGAAAGGTGCCCGTAAGAAGACTGAGGTGACAATCCAAAGGATCAAGACTCTCGGTTCGCTAAGTTTGCAGGGTTCCTACTCCATTCATGTCTCCATTCTGAAGCCAAGGCCCTTTTCCCTATCCCTGACTTTCTGTGGAAACCCTCGCCCCAAATAGCGCTTAGATGGGAGAGCCTGGAGCGGACAGTTTGCCCTGTCCTCCATGGGAACTCTGCCAGAGAAGTGCATCGTTCTTAGTGGAAAAAAAAAAAAAAAGGCGAAGAGATGTGGCTTTAAAGTAAAGAGACAAAGAAGACCCTTGAGAAATTTAGAAATTCAATGGAAAAAGCAAAAAACCCGGAGCACTTAACTTTTCTCCCAAAGGACAGGAGAGCCTGCCAGTTCCCCAGCAACGGCAGAGCTAAGCGTTTTCAGTGTCAACATTAAATCCCATTTTTGTTTTTCTCTTCCGAAGTGTGTTTACAGTTGACCATTATGGGAAAGATGACGGATGTAGCCTGGTCCCGTTTAAAATATTAAGACTGATCACGATACAGTTTCTCGCCCACAGACTGGGTTTCTGGATGCCTATAGGCAGAAGGGAAGAGTTGAGCTCAGAAATTTTCACCAGTAAGTGTAGCCAGCCGCTGATCTATGGCCCCACCCAGAGCCCAAACAGTTAGCCTCTTACCGGCTTCTCCTCAAACAAGTATAGATTTCCCAAGATTAATACCTTTGCCTCCAAGCCACTTAAAAAGTCAATATCTTGGTCCGAATCCTGTCACCAGTGGGCAGGTCCCATGGCGCATGAGAGCAAGGCCATTTTAGATTGGGAAAACTGAGGCCCACGGAAGGAGAGGCTCGTCTTCCTCTACCCCCATACCCAAGTTTTAAGGGAGGACAACAAAGAGGAGCCCTCTGTCCCCTCACCTGTTCTGACCCATTTCTACCTTGCACCAGTTCTTAACCTCTCGGCGCGAACTAGGTTGATCGGACTCGGTTTTCTCTACCGAAATGTATTTCTCTACTAAAATTGCATTTGTTTGAGCCAAAGGCTGACGCGTATAGATCACTTGCAGCAGGTAGTGGCCGAGGGCTCCGCAGAGTGCAGGGGATGCGCTTGCGCTGCAGGCGGCCGCAGACGGGCTGGGATCCGCTGTCGCACAATCTCGGATGGCCACACTACCTTGCCTCCTTTCTTGCGCAGAACTGGGTCGCCCCCAGCGCACTCCTTTGCCTACTCTGGGGCACAGAAGTTTTGAGTGGATACTCAAGCCCTCTCCCTGAATAGTGCTTAGGTGGACGAGCCTGGAGCAGAGTTTTCCCTGTCCCCCGCGGGACCGCTGCCAGAGAAGTGCATGATTCTTAGTTAAAAAAAAAAAAAAAAAGTGGAGAGACATGGCTCAGCCCTGTATTTCCGGGAGAAAGGAGACTCGTGAAGGACCTGTGCGTTCAGCTCTGCCTGGACTACAGGGCTCCCTGGCCTATGGAGCCCGTGGTGTCTGTCCTTGGGGACTTGTCCCCAGCCCCAGCCTTTCCTCAGCCTTCAGTTGGGGTCCGATAACCCCAGGAGATAGGGGAGTGGGTTGATCCCGTTCTCCCGCGGAATTTGTTTGCACTAAGAAAGGGGGCGAAATTCCCTGACTTGGGAAGCAACAGTCAGGCGGTGAAACTGACCTTCATGACACTGACCAGAGATAAACCTCTTGGCATAAAACAACCCGGCACGCAATTTATCAGTCGGTTAGGGACCAGCTACAAGCGACTCGTGGAGCAACCGAGGGCCACAAAACTAGCCAGCGCGCGATGAACGAAAAAACCAGATATGTCTGAAACAGACTGGTGCACAACAGAACACCATTCACTGACCACCTGAAACTGATCGCGTGAGACTGACCAGGATGAAATTGCCCGGAAAGCAACGGGACTGGTTGAAAGGAGCCAGAATGAAATCCACCTGCCTGCTAGCTCTGAACAAACCACCGCCAGGACTTGGAGCGGGGAGGGCTGCAGAGGGCCGCAGGGTAGACGGGGAGGGGGGCTTGTCGCCCGCTGCCCGGAAGAACCTGCCTGGAGCTGCTGCGGGGACCCGGCGGGGGCGGGGGTGTCCAGTGCTTTTTGATTTACAACTGCCGCGCCCCAAGCGATCCCATAAATTTGGGGGCCGTTTTCACCAAAACTGAGTTACGATTTTTCAAATAAATACATTTTCCGATCAGACGGGGTTCTGTTTAGGTTGACCATGTCCCGAAGCAGACATCTCTCCACGCGGAAAATACACAGAGGAGGAAACGGAGCCTGGACGAAGCTCAGACGACATAAAAGCTTGTGTAAACACGTTGTCATTTACCGACTTCGGAAGAGAAAGGGAATGGGGGAAGAAGATGTTTAATTCTCTCTTGAATCCTCAGGTCCCAGCCCCGAGGGAAGACACGGAAAATTTAATATTCTTTTTCCATAAGCTTGATTTGTGTTACTCATTAGACAATGGGCAGCATCAGGTTTACCTTAAATAGATCTTGTATTTTTGAGGCTGTAACAAACCTAAGAATGGATAGAGTTGACCCCGCCCCCCTTAGTTTTTCTTTAGGATAAAGTGTGGGGGAGATAAACCAGAATAGATTATTTTAGCAGTGGAGGGTCTTCAGTTTCTAGCTGTGTGCCCCATGCTCTGGGCCTGTCTTGCCACCTGCAAACCACGGAAACCAGACTAGGCGTCAGAGGCCCCAGCTGCACACAAGAGCATTCACACATGATTCCGTGCACAACTGCAGAAAGCTCGGGAACCCCACCACCAGCAACGACACACTCTAAAGGGTAGAGAATGTCAGCTTGTTTGTGGCTTGTACCTTCTCTGGCCAGATCACCCCTTATCCCAGGAAAAGAGGGAATAAGGGAAAGAGAGAGGCTCCCATGGAACCCGTCTCCCCTGGAGGTCTGGCCTGTCTCTGCCACTCATTGGCTGTGTGCCCTTCGAATAGCTCCTTCCCCTCTCTGGGCCGGTTTCCCTGTTGGTTCTAACAGGATCTCTCAGTAGACTTGCTAGTTTCCCATACCAGCCAAAGCAACGAGGCCTCACCCTTTGAGCTTCTAAGGGGAGAAATTGAGCCATTTTCTATTTCTTCCCTGCCGCGACTGTCCCCCGGCTCTGGGGAGCAGGTTGGGTCAGATTGGAAAGTCCTAGACACTCTTTAGATGAAACAGAGAAATGTTTAAGGGATTTGCGCGCTCAAGCTGCGGGGTAAATGGCCCGCGGGCTGATTTATGGCGCGTTACTGCGCGACGCGATTCCCCAAGACAGCGAGAATATTTTACACCGCGCTAATATAAACAGGCGGCCGGCCGGGTCCTTTTTATGGAGTTCCTGTAATTACCCGCGCCCTGACAGGTCCTTGATTTACGGCCCTATTTAGATAAGGGGTCCGGTGCGGGGATTGCCGGTGGCGTCAAGGTCACGGGACTCGGCGGGAGAAGGTTTGCGGTAGGCGCCGTGGCATGGGCTCTCCGAGGCCTGCCAGTCAGGGGGTGGGAGTGAGGGGAGAGGGACCCCGAAGCCGAGGCTGCTGTCACTCCGGAGGTCCGAGGCTCAAGTAAAGCCGGTCCACTCTACAGATGCGGGAACCGAGTCCTGGAGGAGGCAGGAACTCCCTCACCAAAAACCAAAACCAAAACCAAACCAAAACGAACAAACAAACAAACAAAACAGCGAATGAAATGGGGGTGGGTGTGATCTAGAACTGGAATTCAGGTCTCTGGCAAAGTCGTCCCCACGCTTGGCGATGCTTGGTCTCCCCAACATCTAGCCTTATGACGGTGGGGTTCTGTAGGGTCAGCGGGGAAAGAGGACTCAACACCGTCAAAAAAAAAAAAAAAAAAAGTATGCCCAGATCCAAACAGAGCACTGAGCGGGGAGACCTGGACTGGACACCATCCCTATCCAGGGGGATGTAGTCCTGGGGATGGGTAACTCCATTTCTTCCCCCTGTGAAATTAACATTTCCAAAAACAGACACACCGTTTGTCCAGATTTACTGATACTGCGCTAAGAGCTACATCATTTCCTTTCATTTTAAACCGACCCTCTGGGTAGGTATTATTCCCACCCCCACCAGTTTACAGAGGAGGAAACTGAGGATGGGAAGGTTCACACCCGGAGAAATGCCAGTTCAAACCAGGTGGGCCCGATTCCACCGAGAGGCTCTCTTCAGCGCTCCTGTAGTACAACTTCCAACCTCTATGTGCTTATGCTGGCAACTGGGGTGAGAGTTCTTGCCGGACCTCACTAGCACAACTGGGGGAGGAAACGGGCATTTGAACATGCTCTGAGTACCCGACCTTCTGAAGGCGATATCTAGGTGAGCACTGTGGGGTTTCCCAGGGGAGGCCCCCAGGAAGGGGACGTATGGACTAGTGGGTAGGACACCGGAACCTCTGGCTCCTGGTCCTGGGTTCGTAGATGTGGGCCCAGGTAGAATGGAGTCCTTCCCTGAGCGGAGCACTAAATCTGCGTGAGATGAGAGGGGAACCAGGGTGAGGAATTACAGAACTCCAGACTATCAATCCTATCTCCTTCGGAAAATGGAGAAACTGAGACTCTTGAGAGGGAAAGAAACACAGTGAGGTGCTAGACAGAGCTAGAACTCTTTTGCCTCCCAGCGTAAAGCAATTTCTGCCAAACTCCTGGGTCCCAGCACCCTCCCCCACACACACCCTGTAGTGCCTGGGGCAAAGAGAACATCCTCACCAGGTACCCATTGTCCCTTTCCGCTGCACTCCAAAAGCACCTGAGCCAGACTGGAATTAAAAGCGCCTTGGGGGGCTCCCAGAAGGCCAGGTCTGGAGCCTAGGCGCCTTGTGGTCTACGCAGGCATGTCCCTGGCCTCCACCCTGCTGGACATCACACAGCCTGGAGTCCCAAGGGCCGCACTCTCAGAGCCGACGTGGCTCATCCGAAGACTTCCAATCCTTCCCAATCTTTGCCGGCAGGAGAAGGGGAAGCATCGCTTTCTGCCGCCCAGGTGGCCGGGAGCACCCCGCTCACAGGGGTGGGCAGCTGGGCAATTTCACGGGCCCTCAAGGGGTCCGATGGGACTGGAACATTATCATCACCCAGTAATGATAATGTATTCTCCACCGCACTAAGCAGGCTGGGTATTTGGCGGGTATATGCCGCCCTGAGTGATGTCTAACCACAGGAAAATCGTTGGGACACATGGGTGGGGGCTGAAGCATGAATTTGTAAGTATGTGGGTAATTGTGTGTACCTATGTGAGTGCTCCTCATTCATGTGGGTGCTGGGAAAATGGGCATACTACTTACCGTTCAACTTCATCAGCACACAAATGTGACTATATAGGTAAGACAGAAGATATGTCAAACTGAGTGTGTGCCGGTGTGTAATGTGCGAACATGTGAAAACATCTATTTCTGAGCATCTGTGCATGTACAGTAGTAATCATGGCTATGTACTTGTGTGTGTTTGCTAGCTGTGACACTGACAATACACAAAATGTATGATGTGGTTTTCAGACGTTTGTGCTGTGAATACAATTGTGGGGGAATTGCAAGAAAATACAAATTGGTTGTACCCCTACACAATTGTGACATAAGAGGTTGTGTAGAACCCTGCACTGGTGTGATATTTATGTAGAATGTATGTGCCTCTACTGGATGATGGTATTTTATGCATGTGGGCATTTAGACTTGGGAGTGGTTCAGCTGTAACATAGCTGCAGTGGGATGCGTGCTCTGTGGGTGATAGAGAGATAATGTGTAAAATCCTAGGAATGCATGAATATTGAAATGCTGTGTTGCGTGGGTGTATAAGTGTTATCTGAGAATGCATGTATTTGGGGGCGTATAGATATATGGACTTTTTATGTATGCAGGTGAATCGTGGGCATATATGTGTGCCTGTGTAATTGTGGGCTGAGTGTGCCACTATGAGAGCCTGCGGGTGAAGATCGTTCCTGGATTAGGACAAAGACTGGGTGTGTGTTGAGGACTGAGGTCCTTCTCCATTAGTATTTACTCTCCCCGCGCAGTCACTCAAGAGCGCCTCCAGGCCAGGGAGGCGCGGGACCCCGCGGAGCCCCGGCGGAACTGGGCGCCGGGCGCTCCCTCCCCTCGAGCCTCCGGCTCCGCGCTCGGCCCAACCCCAGCGCTGCTGGCGCCAGGCGCCCGGAGAGCGGCGGGTTTCCAGCTCGCCTCAGGCAGGAAACCAGGACCCCCCCTCCCCCCACGCACCTCTAGGGCCCACAGCCCTGCCGAGCTCCCCGCCCCTCCAGGGGAACTGGCTGGCTCAGGACTAGGTGTTTGTGCCCTTCTCTCCAGTAGGGCCCCCGCCCGTTCCATTTCCAGGAGAGGATCGCCACAGAACCCACTCCTCACCCGGCCCAAGGAAAATCGTTCATCTTCTCTAGGCCTCACTTTTTCTGTATGTACAAGGAAAGAGTTGGCCTTTCTCCCTCGGCCTTTGGACTATGGGTCAGGCATACAGTGCATGTCGATAAATAATTAAATGAATGGGTAAAGGAATAAATTTGCCCTCTAAAAAGAGCAGTCCCATGTCATCGTCCCCTTTCACCCTCACCTCCACATTGCTTTTGAGAGAAGGGCACACTCCTCCTACCCCACGCAGGGAAGGGGCGCTGGGACAGGTTGGTGAGATGGAGAGAAGGGGACGGACGCCTGGTCCTGAGCCAGCCGGTTCCCCAGGTATGAGGACATCAGCTAGGAGGACATGCAGCGGGCGGGAGGACGCAAAACCCCAGCCGAAAGCGCTGCCCCCTGGGAGTTCCTGGTCCCGACCGACACGCGCCCAGGGAAAGCAACCTGTGGAGAGACTCGGACAGGCCGGGAAAGGCCCTGGCGCGTAGGGGAAAGAGCGGAGGTCCGCGCAGCCAGACCAGGTCTCTGCACTGGTGGATGTGAGATCACCCGCGGCACGTTTCTCCTGCTCCGCGAGCCTGGCGGATAGTGTGGAGATCCTGGCCCCTTCTGTATATATTTACGGCCAAACGCGGATTCCTCCTGGTGTGCGCTTTGGCACTTTATAGAATCGAACTTCTCAAGCGGGGATGACCTGGGTGGAGTAGTCCGACGTTAGCCGCGCTTGGCGCCTGCTGAGTCCGGCGGAGAAGAAGCTGCCTCCGCCCAGAGTTGGCGGGCACGTAACCGGTGCCCTAACTGCTCCCAGTTGGTATAGGACT
Organism: Pteropus medius; assembly: GCF_902729225.1. NCBI lineage: Eukaryota > Metazoa > Chordata > Mammalia > Chiroptera > Pteropodidae > Pteropus > Pteropus medius. The sequence continues at coordinate 20,985,790 of NW_024349802.1, read as the reverse complement.
GACGACTAAGGGCTGGGGGTGCTGAGGGAAGAACGTCAGGGGCCTATCCTGCCTCCAGCAGCTCCCTCTCATTTTCTGGCTCTGATGGCAAGCGGAGCAATGATGCTCCGGGACTGGGGACCGCTGGAATTCCTGTTTTGAATTCTGGAGGGTCTAGAGCAAGAACCTTTCTTTCTCCTGGCCTCAGTTTCCCTATGTGTAAAATCAAGGGGTGGGCTCTAGATGAAGGCCTTCTTTTCCTTGGATGATTCTAGATTCCTTTCCTTGGGTCCAGGGTGGGGGGAGGGAGGGGATGGCAGCCACCTTCCAGGGCGTTGACAGGCCTGTGCCTCAAGTACGTAGCCCCCGCCTCCCCACCCCCCCAACCAAGCTGGGAACTGGGGGAAGGAGGGGCGGAGGCGGGACTGCCTCTGTGTCCCCGAAGGCAGCCTAGAGGCTAGTGGCACAAGCGGAGCTTAAAACCAGGGACGGACACCCTCCCCTTCCTCCTCCCCACCCCCCTGCCATTGGCTCCAGGGAAAGGTTGACATCAAAGCCGTGGCCTTATATAAGCCAGACCCTGAAGGAGAGGCCGCAGAAGGGTTAAACAGGTCTCTCGACGTCAATATCCTCGCCCACGACAGAAACCAAGGCTGCGGCGGGCTGCGCGTCTCTTTTTCAGCCTTGCCCGGACTCTCCCAAAGCCCACGCCCACCGGAGCGTGGCCCCAGAGCCCACGCGTGGCCCCGGCAGTCTCCGGGGTGCATGGAGCAGCACTAACTGGGCTGGCTGCGCAGGCCAGGGTCTGCTCCAAAATGAACCTCGTGGGCAGCTACGCACACCATCACCACCATCACCACCATCACCACCCGCACCCCGCGCACCCCATGCTCCACGAGCCTTTCCTCTTTGGCCCTGCCTCGCGCTGTCACCAGGAGCGGCCCTACTTCCAGAGCTGGCTGCTGAGCCCCGCTGACGCTGCCCCGGACTTCCCCGCCGGCGGGCCACCGCCCACAGCCGTAGCAGCCTCTGCCGCTTACTGTCCCGACACCAGGTCCGGCCAGAGTCCGGGGCGCCTGGAGGCCCTTGGAGGCCGCCTGGGGAGGAGGAAAGGCTCAGGACCCAAGAAGGAGAGGAAGCGCACGGAGAGCATTAACAGCGCCTTTGCGGAGCTGCGCGAGTGCATTCCCAACGTGCCCGCCGACACCAAGCTCTCCAAGATCAAGACTCTGCGCCTGGCCACCAGCTACATCGCCTACCTGATGGATGTGCTGGCCAAGGACGCACAGGCCGGCGACCCTGAGGCCTTCAAGGCCGAACTCAAGAAGGTGGATGGCGGCCGCGAGAGCAAGCGGAAAAGGGAGCTGGTAAGTTCGGGGGGCTGGGCAGGCTCCAGCCAAGGGCACAGGGCTGTGAGCACCCTTAGGCCAGCGTGTAGTGGAAGGAGTCTGCGTTGCCGTGTGCGAGATTTTGAGAGGCTGCAGGGAATTCTGAGATGGTCAAAATGTGGAATTGTGTGCATAAGGGAGAAAGACTCGTATTTGAACTTCGTGTGTAATGGGAGACAGTGTTTGTAAGGCTGAGAACGAAGGCAGAATCTTAACCTTTTTGGAGGGGGTCCTCGGGTCCCTTTTAAGAATCCATTGGAAGTTTAAGACCCCCCCTCCCAAATCATATATTTTGCTTCCAATTTCGAGGGGTCCTGCACCATCTCTGGGTGCTCCTGGAAGCCAGGTTAAAAATGCTGTAGAAGTTGTCACTTTAATATTTATCCATATGGGCTCAGTTACTGTTTTCAAAGGGCCTTTGCTGGAAATGGAGAGGCTAGTCTACCTCCATCATTGTACAGATAGGGAAACTGAGGCTCAAGCATGGGATTTGACATGGCCACCTACCCGACGAGTCAGAGGTGCAGCTGGGGTAAAACAAGTCAGAGTTTCTACTCAGTTCAGAGCGCCTTCCGCTGTGCCTCTTTCCAAGGACCAGTTCCAAGGGCGACCTCGATGGTTTTGTGTGTCAACGCCAAGAAATGAGGGCCAGTCTCACCCATTTCTTTTGGCTTTGTAGATCGCAGTTTTCACGCAGACATTCTCGATCCTCTCCAGTGAGGGCGACACTTTCTGAAGCCTGGTTCGCTGGCTCAGGGCAGTGGAACCTCAGAGGGTGGAGATTTCCAGGCTGGAAAACTAGTTTCTCTAGGTTGGTGCGCTCAGGCCCACTGCCCGTGAAAGCTGACTAGAGAGCCCCATGACTTTGATCTGGTCCTCAGGGGCTGTAGGAAAAGCTCACCTGGGGAAACTGGGGAAGACAGATAGGTATCCAGACTCTAAGCCACAGTCTGGGGCTAGAGGAGATGCAGGCCCGGGTGACGCCTTGGTGGAAGCCGTTATTGGCAGTATCCCCATCTCCTGCAAGTTACTACCTCCTTCAAGTAGCACTGCTTGGTTCTGCTAAGAAAGTGCGTGTGGAAGGAGGATGCTAGGCCAGGCCGACTGCCTCTCTTTTACCTAGCGGTCTGAGGCTTTCTAGCGCCGGCTGGTGGGGACCCAACACCTAGTATCCAAGCCCAGGTGCTAAACCAGGTAGGAAAGCTGGTGGGATGTGTTGGAGGAGCAAGTCCAAGAGCAGAAAACTGTTGATTCCCACCCCTCCCATTCCAACCTCTGCAGTCTCTCTTGGGCACCATTTAGCCAAACCTAAGCGCATCAATTTCACTAGATGCAGAAAATTCTCATTACCAAACCTCACGAAGCTGCCCAGCCCATCCTCCCCGCCACGGGAACTCGGTGCATAAAGGCAAATTTATGAGCCTGTTTGCCTATTTCACAAACAGAAATCTGCCACTTATTTAAAGGCTCCTAGTTACTGCTCCCAACACCTTTTCCCCCACCCCACTCTATGCCCAGGCGGCTGGAGCAGAAAATTTTAAACCTGTCTCTCTCGCCTCTTTTCTTATGTGTGTCCTCTGGCAGCAGCAGCACGAAGGCTTTCCTCCCGCCCTGGGCCCAGGCGAGAAGAGGATTAAAGGGCGCACAGGCTGGCCGCAGCAAGTCTGGGCGCTGGAGTTAAACCAGTGAGCTGAGGACCCCGCCACCGCGGCCCGACCCGGAGCCCGGGAGGAGAGGAAGGCAGCAGCGAGTTGCCAGGCCCTGGGTGCCAGGGGCTTATGAGGGTGCATCCTGTCGAGCCTCTGCTGCCTGCTGGCAGGTCGCCGGCTGCAACAACACACTTGGATCGCACGTGCAATGTCATTTGAAATTGTTTTTAATACATTAAGAAAAAGAGAAATATATATATATCCACCCCCAAAACCGAGAGGGCTACTCTTGGAGGCACTATGTGGGAGGGAGGGACTGCAGGACCCGAGTGGGCTAAGCGCACCCTTCCAACCCTTCTGGGGCGAATTTGGAACCCCCAGCGCCTTCCCCACTACCTATATGGCTCTCTTTCTCACCCGCCCCCCCTCCCTCGTCAAAATTCTCTGGCGCTCCCTTCCCTGATTAAAATGCAATAAGAGGAATCAATAGTTTTCTGCCATGGACAGAGAAGCAGACCAGGAAGATGGAGGGCTGGCTGCCTTTTGTTGTTGGTCTCCCTCAAACAGTGATGTTTTTACTTTATTTTTTGTTGCTGCACTTCCTACTTAGTTCCAAGGGAAACGCTTGCCTGCCTTTTCTTTCTCTCTTCCTTCTTTTCTTTCTCTCTCTCTCTCTTTTCCTTCCTTCCTTCCTTTCTTAAGTAAAAGCGTTTTCCCTATGTTGAAAAGTTTTTATGTATTTAAACTACCTACGGTGCCTGCTGCGCTCAGGTGTTTGTTTATTCCCCTATCCCCACCCCTTTTCTACCTCAAACCTGTATGACCACTCACCGCCCCCTCCCTTTGCCAAAGCAGTATCTATGCTCTTGACCAATAAAACATTTTCCGAAATCGGAGGAAGCCTGTGTGATGTCTTGGTGGGTATCCCAGCTCCGTAATTTCTGCTAGGTGGAGAGCGTCCTATTTCTACCTTCTTTTGATAAATGCCAAACTACAAATCAAGGCCGAGGGGGCAGACAAAGGACATATTCCTGGAACAAAGAACAAAGTTCTCCTTATAATGCAACTGTGAGACAGGATAACTTTAGTGAACCCACAGAAAGGAAAACTGGAAAGGCATTAGACCCAGAGAGACTGGCTACGATTTAGGTAACTCGGCATGGTCTAACATCAGGTTAGTATGCACACCCATATCTACAGGCAGTGGTTTGGGATGATCAGGAATGGGGCATCATCCCCAGGGTAGTGTAGCTGGGTAGAGAGGGGTGTGCTCAGGAATACTATGTTCATGTATATGAAATTCTGAACACATCTGGGCGTGTAATGGTGCAGGAACTCATGGAGCCTGGTGCCTGGGGGTGGGGTGGGCGGGGGGGCTCTGCGGGTCTGCGTGGCACAGCTCCCGGCATGCAATAACGACTCGTCGAGTCGTAGCAGCTATTATTTTATACTTGAGTAAAAGAAGCTCGCGAGCGCTTCTGGTTAAATTCGAGACGTTTAGGTTTTTCTCCAGCAACAACGCACTCAACAAATAATTGTGATAACACGTGGATCTGCGCAAAGGGATGGAGTGTGCGCACACTAATTCCGGCATTTGTGCAGGAGAGCTATCTTTGTTCCCCCACGTGCGCTCCCGTGGCTGGGCGCGGGGGGCGAATGAAAACTGGTGCATTCGCCAAGGCGCGGGCTCTTGCTGGGCTAAACTGGGGCGGGCAAACGTGTTCCTGAATAATAGCCTACAGACAAGTAGCTTTACTGGCGCGCGAATGTGTACTAGGTACTAGCTAAGCGCTTTTATGCCTCCGAATAGCTCCCACGATTGCCCGAGGGTCGCACGGTGTGCAGTGCCTGCACGAGTCTTTGGCGCTCCCTGCGAGCGAGGCGCGAGAATGCGCGCACCAGTCCCTGGGCGCTCGCTCGCCCTACACCCGGAGCTGGGGGCCCTCGGCTTGGGGCCGAGAAAGGAGGCCCGGAGCAGCTCTGGAGCCAGGCATTTCCAGGCTCTTCATGCCGGCATCGGGGTGAATATGGGGCCCCATTAGTCTTGGCTGTAAACACCGTGGCAGGGGCCGAGCGGCCACGAGGGCCTTTCCGGACACGAAGGAGTTAATAAAAGGTGTTTTATGGATGCGAGGAAACGGTGGGGGAGGTGTGAGCTTCTCTCCAGTCTTACCCCCCCTACTTCTTCCTTTTTTTCCCTCTCGCCACCCGCCGCCAGATCAAACAGGCCGGTGATTTAACTGGGGCAACACCTCGCGGTAATGAGCCGTCCCGGCACACCCCTCCCCCGGCCCCAGTTCCCGGCCCCGGGCCCCAAGGCCCCTCGGGCAGGGGCAGAAAAGAAAAATCAAGGGTTTTCCCTTTTTCTTTCCAAGAGCTAGGACGCCCCTTAGAAATCCTGGCGCGCACGGGGACCGGTACTCAGGTAGCAAGCCGACGGAGGTGCCCCGACACGGAGGTAGGCCTTGTCTGGATTCGAATCCAGGACTCCAGCTTGGTTTGCAGACGGCCCTCCAGCTAGACACAGAGCGCGGCTCCGGCGACTATTTTTAGCCCCCAAAGTATCCTAGGCACGGGAAGAATGCGCACTCAGGTCCTGCTTTCTTGTAGCCCTGGCCAGTGAAAGAAGAAAGGGTACCGAGGGGTACCGCCCCCCGCGGCCGGAGCCACGTTTGCCATAACCAGCCCTGCTCGGAAAACCCCACCGGGCCGGGTCCAAACCCCCTCTGAAGGGGTGAAACCTCAAATTCAGCCTCAGCCACGTCCGGTCCCAATCTCCGACCTGGGAGCTGAGACAGGGCACCGGTGCCCATTGAGAGGGTCACCGGGATGTCCTCCCACTTCCCCCAGTCTTACTCCAGGGGCGTAGAATGCCCAGGCCACATTCCCACCCCTCGCTCCCTGGCCGAAAAGCCTGACCCCAGAGAGGAACGGAGTTGCTCCAGGTTTCACAAACCAGTCTGCGCCGGGATCCCCAGCCTCGGTCCTTCCCTTCCCACCGCCGCCGGCTCTCAAGCCTCTCATCCCTCTTTCGTCCTCCCCTCGCGTGAAACAGCTTTAGAGCCTGACGTTTATTTTCTTATTCTCTCCCAGGGTTCAATGCGGTTTGTCAGAAACCTACCTCGACCCCGCTGTGGCAGAGCGGTGTCGTTATTATTATTTTTAAATTAAGAGTGCCATTTTTTTTTTTAATCTAGGAAAAATGGAATGGTCACGAACCTAAAAGTAAATTCCAGGAATTTTTCGTAAGGAAATACTCACTGATGTTACAAATTTTTAACTACAGGACTAGTCTACTAAGGAGTGAAAAAACAGGAAAGGACCCAGATGTGCTATAATTACAGAATTGTAACTGGCTAAATAAATTCATCAGTACAATGGGTTACTACTCAGCCACTAGAAAAACTGTGAGAATTGTCATGGAGACTTTTCATTATACGTTAAGTGGGCAGGGACCCCTCCCAGGTTACTGAAGACTGTCCATCCTGACCTCCTTTATGTAAAAATGAGTGGATAAATGATTATCATTCAAGGAGAAAAATTGGAAGAATATATGCATCAACATATTTACCCCTCAGCCTCTGAGTTGTGGGAATAAGGATAATTTTGACTTTTCCTCCTGCTTAGCTATATTTCTCGACATTTTTTACAATGAATAAGTATTACTTTTGCAATAAAAAATAAAGTTGAAATTTCCTTCTAATTTCTCCTGTGGCCAGTGTACTCTCAGTACACTGTTTAGTCAACATACATTAATTGAGCACCCACTTGTGCTAGGCACTGTGGGTATAAACATAATGTGCAAGAAAGAATCCATATAATCACCACCAATTAATGTATAATAGTAAATGTTCATCATGAAGAGTTGATTATTCCTTCTGCAGTAAATGTAGTCTTTTTCTCATGTTTAAAATCTATTAATGCATGAAATAATAACAGCTAAAATTGGTTAAGGAAATTATTTAAGCCCTTGGCATGCAGTATTTCATCCTCATGAGGACTGTATGAGGTTAACACTGAGGCAGCTGAGGCTCAGTGAAGGACTTTGTTCAAGGTCATATAGACTGGTAAAGGCAGGTTGGGCTTAGATCAAAGGGCAGGTCTGGCTGTCTCCAGAGACCTGGCTTTTCCCCACAATCCTCTTCGTGTGTGTGTGTGTGTGTGTGTGTGTGTGTGTGTGTGGTGGTGTGGTGTGTATACAAATACAACCTCCTTAGTTCCCAAAGTAAGGTAGATGAAGAAAGAATGGGGTTTGTGAAGGGATCTGGGATCCTAACTCCAGCCTTCACCTGGAACTGTCTTCCTCTGTCCCTACTCAGAGTGGATTCCATCTATAAAATGAGGAAGGGGGTGGGCTCCTCCACCTCCAGGTTCTTTCCTGACTGTAACACTCTCATTCTAGGAATCAACTTTCTGCTCATGAAAAAACTCAGCACGTTCTTCTCTGCACTGGTCTCTGATGTTTGTACAGCGCATTCACCTTTCCTCGGTACTTTCACTTCTCTGAGCACATTTTTTCTCCCCAGAAACAAGAAAGGAGCAGGGCAGGGATTATGCTTCTCAAGGACAGGAGAAAGGAAGACTCAGAGAGGTGAAGGGACCAGCTCAGGGTCACACAACCAGTCAAGGCATTAGAAGGCAGTTTGCCGACTTCAGACCCGGGGCTCTCCTGGGAATGGCTATGGATCCTTTCTCTTCCTGCAACCAGCAGTTAAGCTTACGGTCTTGCTAAATCCTCATAAAAGAAACGAAACTAAGAAATCAGCCAATCTCATTTTTAAATGAAAAGTGACTGGGAAGAAAAAATATGCAGGCTCTAAAGTGTCTGAAACCAGCCTCCTGATTTAAACCTAATTTGTTTGAAAAAAATTTTTTTCAGCTGAGAGTTTTTACAGCTGAGCTCTCCCAAACCCATAAAAAACAAGGTTTATATGGGAAATAGTGAAAGACTCTTAACTATAATACACAGCATCTAATGTAAGCAGACAGAGACACTATATAAAGCTCCTACAAATGTTATTAAAACAAACAGAAATACACATTTATCCCCACAGAATGGACAACGGAAGGCATCGGACTTTTCAAGGAGTTCCAGAAGTCTACATTCACTGAAATGTTCAAAGCACCCCATAACACTGGGACCTCAAAGATCCTTACTCACCATCCAAACATTTCCCTCATTTTACAGAAAGAGAAACTAAGGCCGAAAGAGGCAAAGGCCTTGCCCAAGGTCACACAGGACACTGTATTCTTTTCTGCCTATTTAACACCTCGGCTTCTAGTGCAAGATAAAGAACAAAACAGTGGCCCGGAGACTCCGCACAAATTACTGAGCCTCAGTTTTCTCATCTACGAAATGGGAACGATCATTTCCTCAACTTCCTGGGGTTCGTGAGGATTGAATGAGATAAGGTGTGCAAAGTACTCAGCACGTTGTCCACCACAGAGCTACTTTTATTATTTCGTTTAATCTTCACAATAACCTCGTGAGGTATTAAGGATTTATTTCTGTCTGTTTGCTTGTTCTGGAAAGGTGGGACATATTTCTGACAGGCACGTAAGGTTGCAGTGACTTGTCCAAGGGCACACAGCCAGTAAGTGAATTCTTGGTTCAAAGACTTCACATTCCATATCATTAAAGTAAACTGAGGAGCAGGCAGGCTGTAGCAGTTGAATTTTCGAAACCATCTAAGGCAGCACTATACAGTAGAAATATATAGCAAGCCATAAATGCGAGCCATGTATGTAATTACAAATTTTCTAGTAGCGACATTAAAAAAGTAAAGAGGAACAGGTGAAATTAAATTTAGTAATATGTTTTATGGTATTCTTTATGAATATTTCATTCAATATGCCTAAAATATAATTTCAACATGTAGTTAATATAAAATTATTAATGAGATATTTTATATATATTTTTCATACTGAGACTTCAAAATTTGTGGTGTGTTTTATATTTAAAGCACATCTCAGTTTGGACCACATTTCAAGCATTCAATAGCCACATGTAGCTAATGGCTGCCATATTGAACAATGCAGGTCTTAATGCTCATGTAGCAGGAATATTAAACACGTAGCTTTAGTTAATCACATCAATAAATAGCTACCATTTACTAAACACTTATTGTGTACCAGGCAGCAGTGCTCAATATATATGGGCTCATTTGCCCCTCCTAACAACCACAGAGGGTAATTTATTCGCAGCCACATGACTATTAAGCAGCAGGGCTGGTATGCAGACCCAGATACATTTGTCTCCCAAACCTGCCGTTTTAGCTGCAGAGTTCCTTTACTTCCAGAGATATCTCAGTGTCGTAGTTGGACAGTGAGATGCGGAGGGTCCTCTGAAGGTTCCATCCAGTGGGTGGAGCCTTGGGCTCCAGATCCAAGTTTACCATGAGTCATGTGACCTCTGGTCAATCATCCACTTGGGCTTCAGTTTTCTTATCTCTAAGACGGGCTAACAATACCTTTCCGCAGCCCATAAAACTCTTGTCAGGCTAAAATGGGAAAAAGTCTTTGAAAGTGTTTAGAAACATAGAAAAATATAGTACAAGAGCAGGGGCCAAGGTCAACAGGGAGGTCATGACTGGCACTCAGATGAGCTGGTTAGATGAGCTGTGTGGCACTGGGCAGGTTTATTAACCTCTCTGAGCCTCAGAGCCCTCTTCCTTAAAGGGAAAGCAGAGTAGCTCATAGAGAAGTGAGGATCCAAAATCTCTTAGCCTGGTGCAGAATAGAGTGGTAAACATGAGCTATTATTACTGCTGCTGGCGTAGTTGGGCCTGGGCTGTGGAGCCTAACTTGGAAGCAATAGGAATGGCAGGGAAAGGGGAGGAAGGGAGCATGGCCTTCCCCAGCTCCCTGAGACCTGGCTCTTGGCTGAAGGTAGTATTTTGGCAGTCCAGTGGTGGAGTGTGAGAGATGTTGGTGGGGGTGTGAGAACAGTTAGTGTGGTGAAAAAAGCACTTGACTCAGAGGTCAAGAGAAGGGGGTTCAGCCTGTTGTGTGACCTTGGGCATTTCCTTACTCCTACTGGACCTTGGCGTCATCCGTAAAACGAGGTGAGACCAGAGATCTAAGTCCCCTTCTGCTTTGACTGCCTAGATTTTTTAAACGGTATGACTCAAAGCTTTCATCAAACGCAGGGGACAGGAAACACCCCTGAGCCTTCCCCTGTGGCTTGGGACTACCACTAAGGGAAGGGCGCCACCTGGTGGCCACGTTCTCCTCTGTGTTCCGTGTAGAGAAACCAGCAGGACTCCAGACTTCCCTAGGCAGCGACTCCAGAGCCCCCAGGGCACACTTTTTCTAACTTCCTTTGGCAGTTCAGGGGAACAGAGAGGGGGCCTAGAAAGTTCACAGAGCCAGGAGTCCTGGGCAGGAGGCTAACTCCTATGGAACGCTGGAGTTTTACAATCCAAGGTCTCTGAGGCTTTCTTCCCTAAAGGCACCTTGGAGCAGGGGTCTGTGTTTCCCTTTTATGTAAAGTCTAAATACATCACGTTTTCTTCTATTTCTTTGGATAGGAACCACTGAAAAAAACTATAATCTTCTGGTAATTCAAAATCCTTTTGCCACTATTGTACTAGGCTAATGGAACGCAGAGGGCTGTTTCTCCCTGTACTGAATATCCCACTGGCGTCCTGAGTTCTAACAGCCTTTACTACCCTGCCATCTCTAACCCCTACTATCATTATTCTGCTTCTCTCTGTGGTAGAAGTTGCATGGTACACAAAGGAGTCAGACTGACATGGGTTCAAGCTCTGGATCATCATAAAACCTTAAGTAAGCCATCTAATGTCTCTGGACCTCAGTTTCCCCATCTGAAAATTACGGATAATAGCTTCTTTGCCAGTTTGTGTGAAAGTTACTACCGGAAACAGTAATAGAACAGAACAGAATATTCTAGCGCAGTGTCTAGCACCTAGTAGGTGTTTAACAAATAATAGCTATTATTTCTGTAGGTACATCATCCTGATCACCTACATATTCAGCTTTGAAAATATTCTTAGATCGAACCCTGAACAGAATGCGTTAGAAAAGGGCATTGGCAACCAGAAATAAAACACCTTTACCGTTGAAGATGGTGGAGCCTCCTTGGAACTATTAAAATTGGCTCAGCCAAGTTCAACTTTGTCTAGTTGAGATAAACCTCATTGGCAGGCTGGGGTCTCCTCAGTAACTGCTTCCCTCAGTCCTCATTCTCTGGCCTTGCTGGGCTTCACTAGATACAATTCTACCCTCTGGCAGTTGTTCGTTGACATGGCTGAGTCTGAACCCTGCCCATCTGACTACAGGGCTCCCCCTGAAGCCTGATCCACACCTTCATGCCACCATCTCCTAAGCAGGATCCTCAGAGGAGTCTTCCCATTGTTCACTTAGCAGACCCCAGTCTTGCTGGTGGCCACGAGCTCTCAGGACGTATCCTTAGCTGTAAGCTCATTACCTTTGCTAAGCCTCATTAGCTCCTCTAAGACAGCAAGATCCCATTACGCACTCACGGACCCACGCATGCACCCACGGCTCCTCTGTCAGAAGTGGGGCTAACCCGGGGCTCCAAGGCTTCTCGCAGATCCTAGGATTTTAGCAGTGGAAGGGCTACTTTCCACTGCTGAGTATTAACTCCTCTGAAACTCCCGGCTCCTGGAGGACGGTCCATTTCCAGATTCCCTCAGGCACCCGGCACACAGCAGACATTCATACATTTTCTTGACATTTCGTTGTTTGGTTTTGTTTTTAATAATAGCAGGTTATATGACTCCCAATTCCAAGCCCTTCTCTTTGGCATCTGAGGCTTTCTGCTCCAGACTGGACTTCCCCTCACCCTTAGTCTGAGTAACCTTACATTTCCTTCAAGGGCCTGCTTAGAAGCCTCTTCTCCAGGAAGCTCCCTTGATTTTCAGAAAGCCTTTTTCTTCCTATTTTATCCTTACTCTGAATCCTATAGGTACAATTATAGTACGGCTATATACGGAGATGGTAAATAGACGCTTTGATATGCCTACGGATATGGCTATAGTCACAAACAGGTATGTGTGTTTGTGTATACATATGTGTATATTATATATAACTATGCGTATCCACATTGTATATACTCATGTATACATATACACAGATAGTATACATATCTAGTATTTACAAACTGATATGAATGTCCATCATTAACTATTATTTTATAATTTTGAAATATACTTATATAAAATTATATAGTTATGTTTATTATAATATGTAATTTATAGGTAATTATTATAAGTATATAAAAGTATAATCCTTTTAAAACCAGTCCCCTATTATTTGACATATAGGTTATTTCCAGTTCTTCACTGTTCTAAATGTCTCATACTCCTATGAAATATTAGCTTATCCTATTAGTAGGCAGCAGGGCACAGTGGATTCTGGGGTCAGATAGACCTTTGTTTGCCTCTCATCCCCGCTGCTTTTGGGTGACCTTGGACAAGCCATTTCACCTTCTAAACTCCTGTTTCCTTGTCTATAATATAGAGAGAATAACCGAGCTCATCTCATAGGGTCATGAGGCATGTGATGTGCTTAACATTGGACCCATGACATAGTAAGTCCTCAGTGAAAAACAGCACCAATTGGGGAGGCAGAACATGACGATTCACTGTGGCTTCCCCGCTGACTTGTGTGACCCGAGTATACTATTTCACAGTATGTGACAACCCACGGAGATAATGGGCAATGGCTCTTTACAACAATAAAGTGCTGCCCAAAGTTAAGATTGTATTACTGTTGTTTTTACTTCTGTTTTCTACAAGTTTTAGGAATATGTAACTTAACTATGTGAGCAGGGAGTATGTGCTTTGAGGACTGTTAAAAAAATTGCTTTGTTATTTTCTAGATTTGGTGAAAATGGTTTGGGCCCATTATAAACAATTTAGACAACACCAAAATAGCACAGAGGAGAGAGTAAAACTCCAAACCCTAGCAACTGGGACTAAGCATGGTTGGCAGGTTGACTGTGGCCTCCTCGTATTTGCTACCCTTGTGGAGCCCAGGGCAGGACAAGGCAAGCTTCAGCTGTTTAATAAATGTCTGTTGACCTCAGCCATTGACTTGTTAACAGTGGCATGCTCCAGCTCTGTCCCTCTTGGCCAACCTCTGACAGTTTCATTAACCCCATTAAATCATGCAGGTGCCTTTACACCTCCTGGGCTTGTTAATCTCCGTTCAGCTCTGGGAAGTTAAAACCTGGCTGGAAAGTTGGATGTGCCTTGTTAACCTCCAATAAAACCTATTAAATTTCCTACCTAGAGTCTTAGTGACTTCTAGGAATCCCTCATTAAAGTTTAGTAAATCTAGTTGATGGGGACAAGGGTAACTGTTGTGGCTGCACCACTTCGAAGCATGGCATTCCTGAGTTGACAGTGGGGTTGACAAGTGTCCCTGGGACCAGATGATCCAATCCCAGGAGTGCCTCTAGCTCTCAATGTCGCTTGGGCAAGTTCTTCAGACTCTCTGCATTTACACCTCTGTAAACTGGAGTTAATATCTGTTCCTACTTTACGTGATTGAATGAATCAATGCAAAATGTAAAACTAGTAGCATGTTGTCTGGCATGCATACTTCACTTACAGCTATTATTGTTTCTGGATATGAAAGTTCCTTATAAACTAAAAAACTGTTAAGTGAAAGATTCAATTCAGACATTAAATGTGTCCTCCCACATGCCAGGCACTGTGCTAGGAACTGTGGATTATTTTCATTCCCATTTTATGCAGACTGAAAATGATCCCTTTGATTTGACTTGATAATGTCTTTGTGGCTGTACATGTCACTGTATTTGCTCAGGCTCTGACACTTCTGAGCTGTCTGAGGTTGAGCATAGCTACTTTCCTTCCCTGGGTCTTAGGGGGCTGGACTCAGGGCTTTCTAAATCTGGACATGTATACGAATTCCCCAGATTTTGTAAATATAGTTTCCTGGGCCCCACTTGAGATGCTCATTTAGTAGGTCTCACTGGGAACTTATATCTGGTATCCAGATGAGGTTGAAGCTGTTGCATTAGAAAGCTTCTGGACCAACTTTTCTTGCTTGAGTCTTAACCTGGGGAAATTAAAATTGTATTCCTAGAATCCAGCTCCTGAGCTTTCCATTTTGAGACTCTGGGATGGGATCCCAGGAAGTGACATTGTAACAGAGTTCTTAGGAGATTCTGAGGGGGTGGGGGTGGCAAGTGGCATACTTTCAAAAATGCTGGACTGCAGATGATCTAATATTCAATATTCTAAAGGCATTTTTTAAAAAAGAGTGAAACTTCTGATACATTAAGATGTGGGGTCATCCTTCCATCACAACCGATGTCTGTGATCCTCAAAGGAGGTTGACCCCAGCAGGGGTCAGCCAGCTTGGGAAAGGCTTGAGGACAAAGCATCTCTTTGAGGTTCAGTGTGTGAGGGGTTAGAGGACAGCGGACAGACCTCAACGGTTCGATATAAAAGAATGAGGGCAGCAGGGAGAGGAGCAGAAGGAACTGTTTGTTATACTTCAGAAGCAGCAGCACACCATGCTATGAAAATTGGAACTCCCTTTGCTTTCTGAAGGAAACCAACTCAGGGACCCTAAATGATGGCATCCTTCAGCAATGATCCATCATGAATCCCCATTGAGAGCCAAGACTCCCGCCTTCCTTGTCTCCAAACGCCTCCTGAAGTCAGTTCTACACTACTGATGAAGGAGTGGAGTAGGAGAGGGTGACGGTGGGGAGGAAGAAGGGCGCTTTGTAAATTCTGGTGCTGTCTATAGCTTTAGAATTAGTACCGATTACTTCCAGTTAATATGAAAAAAATTTATTGCATTTCTTCGCTTCCATTCTGCTGAGGACAGAGGTGTGCTAAAGTGGCACCAGTGACAGATTTGAAGTAAAAGACCGAGTCTGAGGCTTGGCGGGGCGAGGGGCTTCATCCCGTGGGGGCCTCAGGGACCTCCACCAATAAAGCTCAGCTGGATAACCCCATGGAGCCTGGGGACTTTGTTAAAACGCAGATTCTGATTCAGTAGATGGCTTGGCAAGTGAGGTGGGGCAGAGATTTCTAACAAGCATTCAGATGATGGACCAATTTTAAATATCAAGGTTCTCCTGTAGGTGAAGAAACACCAGTCCCACACTGTTAAAAGTAAATTTTTGAGACATTTAAACAATGGGATATTTGTGTAAAAGTCTACACTTCCAGCTTCTCTTATCGAATTGCAAGACCTGGCCACATGGAGCTGGCATTCCCACATGGCAAAAATAGGCTGGAGCTTAGTAGCAGCTGCCCTTAGAAGGGACCTGAGTTTTCCGGTTTGCAGCACGGCCCCTGCAATCATTTCAATTTGCAATTCTCCATCTGGTTTACTTAGGACTCTCATTTTATAGGTGGATGATAACTGAAGACCCAGAGAGTGAAGCTGTTTGCGCAGGGTGTTTGGTACGCTATGCAGCATCCAGGCTCCAGACTCAGGCCACGAGACCCCCGTCAGTCTACTTCCATGTGAGGGAGTGGCAGAGCAGGACAAGAACCAGGGCCCAAACTTCCATGATCTAAACTCGTTCTGTTCACTGAGACTGAACAGGGAGTGAAGGTGCTAGTACTTGGAGCCAGGAGGAGAGATCGCTGTCATCAATCACTGTACTGCACAGCCAGGGGCCAAATGAGAAAGTGAAAGTGCCCAGTTCCATGTGGACATTCAATAGAACAACCATGTGTGTCTCTTGTTACTCATTCAGATCGTTTATTAAGAGCAAAAGTTGGGCCGTCCCATCTGTGTGATATTGCAACATGAAAAGTCACATACATTACTAAGGAGACCCCAAAGAATTGAGAGCCTTTCAACAGTACAGAGCCATAGATTACAAAATTAAAATACAAATGATCCCCCAAGTTTGGCAGGAAACATGTACAATATGAGGAGGCCTGGAATGGAAGGGCACTTGCTTTTCAATAAGGCAGTTACAAAATGAGAAAAAAAACAAAAACAAAAAACAAAAAACAGCAAATCCACACCCTCAAAACACTCTGATGGGCGTAATGGATAATAGAAATGTAAAACAGGGATCCTGTTTAACCCTGTCATTGGCAAAGATGTGTTCATTAAGTGGAAGCAACCAAAGCGTTTGTATTTTAAGATGCAAGCTAGATGAAATAACTCAATGTAGACATTTCTACCTTAAGAAAAGGTCCCACTTTGCCCCAGCCTGGATTCCACCTGAAAACATCAGATCACCTTTACCCTTCCTAACCGTAAACTTGGAAACAGTCTGTAATAAAACGAAAGGAATAAAAAGGCACCCCTAAAGCACCATGCTTCCCAGGGCATGATCTTGAGCTCACCTGTTCTTTAGTTCAACTGCCTAGCTCAGTAACGGGTTGGGAGGCTGCAAATCACAAGGCCACAGTGCTGAGTCTGTCTGAGTCAGGGCCAACTGAATTACATGAGCTCCTAGAACCACCTGAAAGGCAGAAATCTGACCAACAGATCACAGAGCAAAGCCACTTCGTGAGAATTTAGATTCTAGGACAGCACTACATCTCCCACCAGGACTTTTGAACCCTGGTCTTAAATTGTAGGCTAGTTCTGTTCACCTCTTCCATTTGTATTGCAAAATTCAACTGACTGCTTTCCTAATCATTCACTCAACCTTGAATTCTGCAGGTTAGTCTTGGGAACCTCTGGTCAGTTGCAAGGTCTCAAGAACCTGAGGACAGCTCACCAGGGCGAGAGGTTAGTCCAGGTAATACTGTGTGACTCAGGCAAGTCATTCGAATTTTAGTTCCCCCATCTCTAAAAATGAATTGGGCAACAGCAACTTTATAGGACTTTCCAGCATGAAAATATGGCACTTCTCTGACACCAAGACATGTGTTTTCCCTACTCTGCCAAGTTCTTAAGTTTTCTCAGTAAAAAGAGTATGTGAAGTACTCGCAGGAATCTTAAGGTATAAGCCCTCAGCAGCCA
>NW_024349802.1:20962827-20968624 GCF_902729225.1 Pteropus medius | reverse complement strand
CAACCAGGCTGATGGGTTTCTCAACATTCTCCAACAAGAAACTAAATGCACCAATACTCAGGAGGTCGGGGGCCGGGGGGCGGGGTGGGGAGGGGAGGCGGACAATCAGGACACCAAAGTGTCTATTTTCTAGCTTTTCTTTTTCAAAAGACAACTGCTATGCCCTGGGACACTGCCAGCAACTAGGTCCTTGGCCGAGATGAACAGCTTGTGGCCCCCACTGGGCGAAGACTGGGATGGAAGTTACAGAGAACATAGAAATGCCAGAGGTTTACCAAGATAGAACCAGATACCCCTAGGAGGTAGTGAGTTCTCTGTCCTCAGAGGTGTTTAAGCCCAGACTACTTAAACCCTTGGGAGGATGGTTATAGGAAGAATGTCAGCACCTGTGGGGAGACTGGATGATTTAAAGGGCCTTTCCCAACTCTTGTCACTGAAATGACTGAGAGACTTCAGATGATTTCCATGAAGCAATGACTCTGTGCTGGGACTGCCTGTTTCAGCAGGCAAGGTCCCCAGAGTAAGCTTCCTCTCCCACCTCCTTCCCACCAGGCAGGCAGTTGTCCTATAGAATGTTAACAAAAGAGTTCCCACAAAATAAAGAGCTGAAATGCCAAGGTTAGATGCAACATTCCAGTTGCAAACAACAATTAGTATCCGTTCCCTGGACGGCTAGTAGTGAACATTTAGCTCTGACAGGAGCATCTAATGACTTGGCGGCTGTAACACATAAGTGAAACTCCTCTTCATTTTACCACACTGGTCTTGACTCCTTTGGTTTCAGTCTTTCATGGGATTCATTTATGATCTTTTTCATGTGCTGTTGCCAACCTAAGAGTTTGCTTGTTGAAATAAGAAGTTTGTCCATTTGTTTTTTCAAAACCTTAAAATGAAGCAACATGAATGGCAGGATATTGACATTTCCATGTGACATCCTTCAGGGCATATGAAAGAACCAGACCAAGCCAGAACTGAGGCAGGAACCGTACTCTTTAAGAAGGCAATGCCAGTTCTATTTCAAATTCCAGTTTTGCCCAGGAGCACCGAGAAGAGAGAAGGCAATGTTGCAACATTACAGGTGGAGAGAAGCGAACAGTCCTTGGCAGGTGGCGTAAAAATGCAGGCAGCCAGGATGAACACTGCTCTTCCCAAACCCCACTGCTCCCTGAAGCCAGACCCAGTTGCTTTGGAAGGCCCAGTCATTTCTAACAGGCAGAAGTCTCCTGCCCACAGATCAAGCCATGGGAAACTGCAGAAGAGACTAAGGCAAGTGGTTTAGTGGTTTGATGAAAGAACAGATTTCTGCACACAGGAAAAACGTAAGTTCAGATAGCTGTCTTTTCTCTCACCTTAACGTGTTTTCAAAGATGGAAAATATACTCACAACCTCCACTTTCCAAAGGTAGCTCGCTCTCTTTAGAGGAGAGATGGCATGGGAGTCAAGTGCGCAGAGCATCCTGCTGAAGGTAGAAAGTTTCCCCAGGCTTCACTTTAGAACAAAAGCATTCTTACAGACATTCTTGAACAGATAGATCCTAACACCACATATTCTTGTACAGAAATGTACTGCTGTCTGTCTCAACTGGGAAAACAGATTTGCTATTAGAGAAATGGTGACATGATCTACACATCCATTATTTTGGTTTAAACATCAGAAAGATACATCTTCTTTCTCAATAAGGTAGGGACATTGCCAGAGAGCAGGTTACCAATGCCTTAACCTGCAGGCCCCAGCTACTCCCAAACCCCAGCCTAGTGAGAAAACATGCCCCCTGACAGGTGAAGGTGTCTGATGCCTTCAAAGCCTTTCTAATTCACCCTCTCAGAACAAAAACCTAGATAAGCCACAACCTTGGAGCCTTCTAGATGCCTAAACATCAACATCCTTCAGCTATAAGTAGTGAGACAATCTTTAAATACATACTTGATCTGAATGACTAAAACACTCAGAGAGCACCCTGATGTGCCACCCACAGTCAGGTGTATTAAAATAAGACCCCTCATAGTCTAGAGTATGTTCTATATACATTCATTTATACATATGTAAAAAGGCTGCAATCTGCTAGACATGCATTTTGAACACTGGTGAAAGCTTTGCTGCAATGGAACACTGTTTTAGTAAGAGTGGTGGCCCTGTCCCCAGTCTACACAAAGCATGGTACTCTGCTCCACAGAACTGAATCCACAACCCTGCTTAGTGCGGATTTTGATTCTGACTTCTCTGTATCAATGCTCAGATTAAGCCATCTATGAGACATTAAAACTCTCTGCCAGGCCAGGCTGTCCACTGCTCCTTTTAGTATTTAAGGCTTAAGAAAGAACTCAGAATTAAAACTGAGTAAGAAAATGATACTTTTGACCACAGTATATGTCAAGATGGTCAGAAATTAGCATCCAAGTCCTTTCCTTCACTTTTTCTCCCATTCTCTATCCACACACCCTCTGCCCCACAACACACTGATTAGAAAATTCTGGAAAAGCAGACTTTTGTATATAAAGCTTTGTTTTCAAAGGATACTTTGGCTGAGATATAATTAGATTGAGGAAGCAGAGTTTTTGAACATAAAAAAAAATCAGGTAATTATTAATACTTAAAAAAAATTCATTTTAGCAACCTTTCCCCTTAAAAGGGAGGCAAATTGCTCACAAAAATGAGGATCAGATGGCACTGACCTTTGTTGTTCAAACCCATGATTTGCTGTTGATCCCCGAGCCTAGGTTGACAAGGCCAGTCAGACTTTCTATCCCAGAGCTGGACTTCTGAGCAGGAATCACATGGACCTTGGCAGCTTTCTTGGTGGTTGTGAACTATGGATTAGTACTTGTGAAAATATGAGCCCCAAACCACTAAGTATGTCTGTTTGCCAAAGCATTTACAGCCCAGGAAAATGGCTGAACTCATGATATATAACTTCCCCTCAGAGTGAAGCACAGAGGGGTGTGCAAAGGGCTGCGTCTCCTGTAAGGGTCTCTGTATCCGTGTTTCTGGAACCTCCACAAATACAGCTTGGCACATGCGACTGCCCTGAAGTCTTCACGTGATTTGAAACCTCTTGTTGGTGCGTCAGGATTTCCTCCACACTCTAGAATTTAAGTGGTGAACCACAGAAATGGCAGAGGTCTCATTAACTAGAGGTGTGAAGCAGATGTTACAAGGCTGGCACTGTTAGTGACAGCTCAATTAGCCAACAAATGCTGATTGAGTGCCTACTCTATACAAGGCGCAGGGCCAGTGAAGGGGACCAGGGTCAGACTGATTTGCTGATAAACGACAAAGCTGGCAGCAAGGCAGGGCATCTATAGCCCCAGCACACGGGGGTCTGCTCATGCACCTCCACCATCACCTGTACACCGTTGCTATTCCAGGGCTACATCTCACACGTGGCAGTGTGGGAATACAAGGTGACTATCAAAATATTTGTTATCCCACATTTCCAGCAGAACTGACTTAATGCTTTCTTGAATGCTGCAATACAGTTTTTCTTTAAATCTTTTTATGATCTTGTTTTATCAGCCAAATAGTTGCCTTAAAAGAAAGTCTTTGTATACACATGCTGAATCAGGAGAATAAGATTCTCCTGATCAAAATGATTTACAGTATTTATCATTCAAACTTTTATTTACAATAAAACTTAAAAATCTTTATGGGCTTAAATGTAGCAGATATCACCTGTGCATTAAGCAATACACTTCATTCCTGGAAGATATGCTTCATCCTCACTCGAGCTGCTTGCCGCCCTCTGATTTCTGGTCCAGTCTACTCTTGTTACTCTTCACCATGTAGATGAAGTAGGCGAGGGTTTCTTTTTCATTCACAGGTATGTTCCTGAAATGTCGACTGACAGTCTATATGGCGGGGAAAAAACCAGAAAAAAAACATGCATATATCAGGGCCACAAATTCTAAACTATGCAAAAGAGGAACTAGAAATTGCTGCCATTGCTGAGGAGGAGGTTATGACCACTGCAGCAGTCCCTGCAGAGCTGCGGAACTCAGACTGCTTTCCTTTCCCCGGGGCTTAGGTGATTTGGTTTCCGGGCTCCCAAAAGCAGGACTTTAGCCCACGGCATTGCCAAGGTACAGTCGCATTTCGGTGGTAGTCAACTGTTCATCATGGCATGATCTCAAGGTCATCCCCACAGAGGGAGAGACCGGGACTGCTCTGGTTAGCCAGCTGCTACCGTAACCTCCCAGGCCCTGGAACTGGCAAGGTGTCTTTAAAAAAAATGATGTCAAATGAACAGCCAGTTGAACAGATGTAGGTGTGTGACCCAAGAATTCATCTCGAAAGACATCAGATTTGAATAAAAAGTCATCATTTACTCTATATTCCTGATATTTCGCTTTATTTTATAAGTCCCGAGAACGCACATCTCCTCTTGCCCCACCTCATCCTATTCCAGCCACCAGTGGTGAATAGTGGCAAACGGGTAATGCAGTCTTAAAGTAGGAAAGGCTTGTGTGCTCCTATGATTGATCTGGATGCCGGTGAAGGAGAGGTTTAAGAAAAAATAATAGATCAGCAAGAAACCTCTAAAGACCAAAAACCAGTGGGGTTGTGAGCCTTTAAGGAAGCCTCTGAATGAAAGTGAATGACTAGGACACATGGAAAGAGTCGGGGAACTAGAACTACTGAATGGTTATCTCTGGATGACAAGACTGTATTTTTCTTTTCTCTATTTTCCAAATGTTCTACAATAGGCAGAAAAACATATTAAGAAAAGAGGGATGAGTGGGTATCCACACAAATGCCAACAGGACAGAAGTATCCAGCCGGGCTGTTAGTATATTCAAATAAGGGCTAATGGAACAGTTTCTCCCCTACAAACTGTTAAGAACTCAGGGCAGGAGAAAACTTTCTTGGGCTTCATTCATTATAATAAATACTTCCATTACCAAAATGAGTGTAGAGAAAATCAAGGAAAAAAAACAAAGAAAGAAAAGTAGCTCCCATAGAATATGAGGGAAGGTTTGGGGATGATTAATCTGACACACTTGATGATATACAGAAAGGTACATGTCTATTAAGAATCTCGCAAACCAAGATTCGAATAAACGAACAAACAAAAGAACACTTGGGACTTTAGAATCAGGAGTTCTGAAATTCCGGGCTCAATTCTACTACAAACTTGCTGTGTGATTTTAAGCAAATCCTTCCCACTCTCTGTGTCATGGTTTCTTTCATGGAAAAAGAGCTTTCCAGGTCTAAAGCTACTGGGTTCAAAGTTGTGCAAAAGAGGGTACAGAAAGTTGCTTTCAGAGCTTTGGAGAGGATTATGATCCACAGGCACACAGAGCAGTAGGGAGAATCAAGGCTACCACTGGAAGCACAGTGCTGGCTTTCTCTTTTTAGAGTGCTATTTTGTCTACCTACTTCTGCTAACTGGGCCTTATTGAAGCCTGGTCTGGTCTGCAATTTGTAGTGCCGTTTATAACGCCGTAGAGTGTTCACTTGCAGCTGGAACAGATCAACCTGGAGGAAAGAGGAGAAACACATTATCCATCACCTGATCAGCCATGACCTCCCAAGAACCCACTATGCGCCTAGCACTATACTAGGTAAGGGTGGGGATGGAGAGAACTATACAGAAGTCTTAGAAATGGTCCACTGAGGACTAATGACTGGCTGGGAGGACAGAAATAACACTGGGAAAAGAGTTCTGGCTGGGGAAGGTGGTTCCAGAAGGCTGGAGGAGGCAGTGAAGCTTGAGCTAAGGAGAAGCAGGGATTAGAAAGGCAGTGAGAAACAGAGCAAGAGTAGGGAAAGAGAGAAGATGATGAGCAAAGAAAGCCAGGA